>NC_050173.1:53971616-54038941 GCF_008315115.2 Sander lucioperca | reverse complement strand
ACTGTCTCTCTTACAATTCCTGTCTCACACTTCACTGTCTCTCTCACACACTTCACGTCTCACAACTTCACGTCTCATCAACTTCACTGTCTCTCAACTCCTGTTACACTTCACTGTCTCACACAACTTCACTGTCATCTCAAAACGTCACTGTATCACAACTTCACTGTCTCTCAACTTCACATGTCTCTCTCACAACTACTGTCTCTCTCTCAAATTCACGGTCTGTCTCTCAAGCTCTCACTGGCCTCTCTCTCAACGTCACTGTCTCTCTCTCACTTCACTGTCTCAACTCACGGTCATCTCTCTCAAACTCCAAGGTCTCAAAACTCACTGTCTCACAAACTTCACTGTCTCTCTCACAACTCACTGTCTCTCTCTCTAAACTTCACGGTCTCACAACTGCACGTCTCACACTCACGGCTCTCTCTCAACTTCACTGTCTCACAACTGCACTGTCTCACACCATCACTGTCTCTCTCCACAACTTCACTGTCCTCTCTCTCAACTTCCCTGCTGTGTCTCTCCACTCACTGTCTCTCTCTTCAACCTCACTGTCTCTCTCCAACTTCACTGTCTCACAACTTCACTGTCTCTCTCACACTTCCCTGTCTCGCTCGCACATCACTGTCTCACAAACTTCACTGTCTCTCTCACAACTCACGGTCTCTCTCACACTGCACTGTCTGTCTCTCAAACAGTCACTGTCTCTCTATCAACTTCACTGTCTCTCTCAACTCACGTCTCACAACTTCACTGTCTCGCTCTCAACTTCACTGTCTCTCTAACAACTTGCACTGTCTCTCTAACAACTTCACTGTCTCTCTCACAACTTCACAGTCTACTCTCTCAACTTCACGGTGCTCACAACTTCACAGTCTCTCTCTCAACTTCACTGTCTCACAACTGTCTCTCAACTCATGTACTCTCAACTACTGTCTCTCTCTCAAACTCACTGTCTCTCTTCAACTCACTGTCTCCAACTTCACTGTCACTATACAACGTTCCTATCTCAAATTCACTGTCATCTCTCTAACTGCACTGTCTCACAAACTTCACTGTCTCTCTTCAACTCACTGTCTCACACTTCACGTCTCTTCTCAACTCACTGTTCACACTCACTGTCTCTTTACAACTTCACTGTCTCCAACTTCACTGTCTCTCTTAACTCATGCTACAACTTCATGTTCTCTCTCAACTTCACTGTCTTCACACTTCATGTCTCGCTCAACTCACTGTCTCACAACTACTCACTGTCTCTCTCTCAACTTCACTGTCTATGCTGTCTCCAACTTCACTGTCTCACCACTTCACTGTCTCATAACTCCTGTCTCTCTCTCAACTTCACTGTTCACTAACTTCACTGTCTCCGTCTAACAAAACTTCAACACTGTCTCACAACTCACTGTCCTCTCACAACTTCACGTGTCGTCTCTCTCAACTCAATGTCTTTCACTTCACGTCTCTCTCTCAAATTCACTGTCTCTCAAATCACTGTTCTCTCAACTTCACTGTCTCACAACTTCACTGTCTCACAACTTCACTGTCTCTCTCACAACTTCACTGTCTCTCTCTCAACTTCACTGTCTCTCTCACAACTCACTGTCTCCAACTTCACTGTCTCTCTCAACTTAACTGTCTCTCTCACAACATTCAACTGTCTCTCAACTATCACTGTCTCACAATTCATGTTCACAATGCCACTCTCCTCACAAACTCACTGTCTCTCTCTCAAGCTTAAACACTGTCTCTCAACTTCACTGTCTCACAACTTCACGTCTACTCGACAACTTCCACTGTCTCCAACTTCACTGTCTCACTACTCAACTCGTGTCTCATAACAAACTTCACTGTTCTCTATCAACTTCACTGTCTCTCTCTCAACTTCACTGTTCACACTTCACTGTCTCTCTCCAACTTCACGTCCACAACTTCCTCTCTCCAACTTCACTGTCTCTCTCTCAACTTCACTTCGTCACAACTCACTGTCTCTCAACTCACTGTCTCTCTCTAAACTTCACTATATCACAACTTCACTGTCTCACACCATACACAGTGTCTGCTCTCTCTCTCAACTTCACTGTCTCTCTCTCAACTTCCTGTCTCACAACTTCACTGTCTCTCTCTCAACTTCACTGTCTCACAACTCACTGTTCTCACAACTCACTGTCTCTCTCTCAACTTCACTGTCTCACAAACTCACTGTCTCACAACTTCACTGTTCAAACTACACTGTCTCTCTCTCCAACTTCACTGTCTCGTCTCAACTTCACTGTCTCCAACTCCCTTACTGTCTCTCTCTCAACTTCACTGTCTCACAACTTCAATGTCTCTCTCTCAACTTCAGCTCTCTCACTACACATCACTGTCTACACAACTTCACTGTCTCTCTCACAACACTTCACTGCTTTCTCATCCGTCCTCTAACAACTTCACTGTCTCTAACTTCCCTGCCTCTCCAACTGCACTGTCTCTCTCTCAACTTCACTGTTCCTTGCTCTGTCTCAAACTTCACTGTCTCTCTCTCAACTTCACTGTCTTCAACTTCACTGCTCTCACAACTTCACTGTCTACAATTACGTCTACTGTCTCACAACTCACTGTTATCACAACTTCACGTCGTCTCTCTCAAACACTTCACTGTCTCTCTCTCAACGTCACTGTCTCTTAACTTCACTGTCTCTCTCTCAACTCACTGTCGTCTCTCTCAACTTCACTGTCTCTATCTCAACTCACTGTCTCACAACTCACGTCTCACACTCACTGTCTCTCAACTTCACTGTCTCTACAACTCACTGTCTCACAACTTCCACTGTCTAACAACTACTGTCTCTCAAATCACTGTCTCTCTCACAACTTCACTGTCTCACAACTCACTGTCTCTCTCACAACTGCACTGTCCTCTCTCAAACTCACTGTCTGTCTCAACTTCACTGTCTCACACTTCCTGTCTCTCAACTTCACTGTCTCTCTCTCAACTTCACTGTCTCTCTCTCAAACTTTCACTGTCTCACAACGTCACTGTCTCTCTCGCAACTTCACTGTCTCACAACTCACTGTCTCTCGCACAAACTTCACGGTCTCTCTCTCAACTTCACTGTCTCACAACTCACGTCTGTCACTGCTCTCTCAACGTCACTGTCTACATGCTCTCAAATTCACTGTTCTCACAACTCACTTCCGACAACTCACTGTCTCTGTCTCACAACTTCACTGTCTCTCTGCGCAACTCACTGTCTCTCTACCAACTTCACTGTCTCTCTTCAACTTCACTGGTCTCACAACTTCATGTCTCTCTCTCAACTTCACATGTCTCTCAACTCACTGTCTCAAACTTCACTGTCTCTCTCAAACTCTCACTGTCTCTGCTCTCACTTCACTGTCTCCTCTCACTGTCTCACAACTTCACTGTCTCGCCACAACTTCACTGTCTCACAACTTCACTGTCTCTCTCTCAACTTCACTGTCTCACAACTTCACTGCTCCTCACAACTTCACTGTCTCATCCAACTCACTTCTCGCTCTACTCAACTCACTGTCTCTCTCTCAACTTCACTGTCTCTCTTCAACTTCACTGTCTCACAACTTCACTGTCTCTCTCTAACTTCACTGTCTCTCACAAACTCACTGTCTCACAACTTCACTGTCTCTCTCTCAATTCACTGTCTCTCTTCAACTTCACTGTCTCACAACTTCACTGTCTCTCTCTCAATCACTGTCTCACAACTTCACTGTCTCTCTCTCACTTCACTGTCTCTCTCAACTTCACTGTCTCACAACTCACTGTCTCTCTCTCATGGCTTCACTGTCTCACAACTTCACTGTCTCTCTCTCAACTCACTGTCTCACAAACTTCACTGTCTCTCTCTCAACTTCACTGTCTCTCACAACTTCACTGTCTCTCTTCAACTCACTGTCTCACAACTTCACTGTCTCACAACTTCACGGTCCTCACAACTTCACTGTCTCTCTAAACTCACTGCTCTCACAACTTCACTGTCTCTACTCAACTTCACTGTCTCTCTCACAACTTCACTGTCTCATCTCAAACTTCACTGTCTCTCTCTCAACTCACTGTCTCACAACTTCACTGTCTCACAACTTCACTGTCTCACAACTTCACTGTCTCACAACTTCACTGTCTCACACACTCACTGTCTCTCACAACTTCACTGTCTCTCTCTCAACTTCACTGTCTCACTAACTTCACTGTCTCTCTACAACTTCACTGTCTCTCTCAACTTCACTGTCTCTTCAACTTCACTGTCTCACAACTTCACTGCCTCTCACAACTTCACGGTCTCTCTCCAACTCACTGTCTACTCTCTCACAACTTCACTGTTCTCTCTAACTTCACTGTCTCACAACTTCACTGTCTCACAACTTCACTGTCTCTCTCTCAACTTCACTGTCTCTCACAACTTCACTGTCTCTCTCAACTTCACTGTCTCTCTCACAACTTCACTGTCTCTCCAACTTCACTGTCTCACAACTGTCTCTCAACTTCACTGTCTCTCTCACAACTTCACTGTCTCTACTCTCAACTTCACTGTCTCACAACTTCACTGCTCTCTCTCAACTTCACTGTCTCACACTTCACTGTCTCTCTCTCAACTTCACTGTCTCACAACTTCACTGCTCTCTCAACTTCACTGTCTCTCTCTCACACTTCACTGTCTCTCTCTCAACTTCACTGTCTCACAACTTCACTGTCTCACAACTCACTGTCTCTCTCTCAACTTCACTGTCCTCACAACTTCACTGTCTCACAAACTTCACGTCTCTCTCTCAACTTCACTGTCTCACAACTCACTGTCTCTCTCTCAACTTCACTGTCTCACAACTTCACTGTCTCTCAAACTTCACTGTCTCTCTCACAACTTCACTGTCTCTCTCTCAACTTCACTGTCTCACAACTCACTGTCTCTCAACTTCACGTCTCACAACTTCACTGTCTCTACAACTTCACTGTCTCTCTCACAACTTCACTGTCTCTCTCTCAACTTCACTGTCTCACAACTTCACTGTCTCTCACTTCACTGTCACTGTCTCACAACTTCACTGTCTCTCTCACAACTTCACTGTCTCTCAACTCACTGTCTCAACTTCAGTCTCTCTCTCAACTTCACTGTCTCTCTCACAACTTCACGTCTCTCTCAACTTCACTGTCTCACAACTTCACTGTCTCTCTCAACTTCACTGTCTCAACTTCACTGTCTCTCAACTTCACTGTCTCACAACTTCACTGTCTCTCTCACAACTTCACTGTCTCTCTCTCAACTTCACTGTCTCTCTCAACTTCACTGTCTCACAACTTCACTGTCTCTCTCTCAACTTCACTGTCTCACAACTTCACTGTCTCTCTCACAACTTCACTGTCTCTCTCTCAACTTCACTGTCTCACAACTTCACTGTCTCTCAACTTCACTGTCTCTCTCTCAACTTCACTGTCTCACAACTTCACTGTCTCACAACTCACTGTCTCTCTCTCAACTTCACTGTCTCTCTCTCAACTTCACTGTCTCACAACTTCACTGTCTCTCTCTCAACTTCACTGTCTCACAACTCACTGTCTCACAACTTCACTGTCTCTCTCTCAACTTCACTGTCTCACAACTTCACTGTCTCACAACTTCACTGTCTCACAACTTCACTGTCTCTCTCTCAACTTCACTGTCTCTCTCAACTTCACTGTCTCACAACTTCACTGTCTCTCTCTCAACTTCACTGTCTCACAACTTCACTGTCTCTCTCTCAACTTCACTGTCTCACAACTTCACTGTCTCACAACTTCACTGTCTCTCACAACTTCACTGTCTCTCTCTCTCCTTCACTGTCTCTCTCACAACTTCACTGTCTCTCTCACAACTTCACTGTCTCTCTACAACTTCACTGTCTCATCAACTTCACTGTCTCTCTCACAACTTCACTGTCTCTCTCTCAACTTCACTGTCTCTCTCTCAACTTCACTGTCTCTCAACTTCACTGTCTCACAACTTCACTGTCTCACAACTTCACTGTCTCACAACTTCACTGTCTCTCTCACAACTTCACTGTCTCACAACTTCACTGTCTCTCTCTCAACTTCACTGTCTCTCTCTCAACTTCACTGTCTCTCTCTCAACTTCACTGTCTCACAACTTCACTGTCTCACAACTTCACTGTCTCTCAACTTCACTGTCTCTCAACTTCACTGTCTCACAACTTCACTGTCTCACAACTTCACTGTCTCTCAACTTCACTGTCTCTCTCACAACTTCACTGTCTCACAACTTCACTGTCTCTCTCACAACTTCACTGTCTCTCTCTCAACTTCACTGTCGTCTCTCAACTTCACTGTCTCTCAACTTCACTGTCTCTCTACAACTTCACTGTCTCTCTCTCAACTTCACTGTCTCACAACTTCACTGTCTCTCTCAACTTCACTGTCTCACAACTTCACTGTCTCTCTCACAACTTCACTGTCTCTCTCTCAACTTCACTGTCTCACAACTTCACTGTCTCTCTCTCAACTTCACTGTCTCACAACTTCACTGTCTCTCTCTCAACTTCACTGTCTCACAACTTCACTGTCTCTCAACTTCACTGTCTCTCTCTCAACTTCACTGTCTCTCTCACAACTTCACTGTCTCACAACTTCACTGTCTCTCTCAACTTCACTGTCTCACAACTTCACTGTCTCTCTCTCAACTTCACTGTCTCACAACTTCACTGTCTCTCTCAACTTCACTGTCTCTCTCACAACTTCACTGTCTCACAACTTCACTGTCTCTCTCAACTTCACTGTCTCACAACTTCACTGTCTCACAACTTCACTGTCTCACAACTTCACTGTCTCTCACAACTTCACTGTCTCTCTCTCAACTTCACTGTCTCACAACTTCACTGTCTCTCACAACTTCACTGTCTCTCTCACAACTTCACTGTCTCTCTCAACTTCACTGTCTCACAACTTCACTGTCTCTCTCTCAACTTCACTGTCTCTCTCACAACTTCACCGTCTCTCTCTCAACTTCACTGTCTCACAACTTCACTGTCTCTCTCTCAACTTCACTGTCTCACAACTTCACTGTCTCACAACTTCACTGTCTCTCTCACAACTTCACTGTCTCTCTACAACTTCACTGTCTCACAACTTCACTGTCTCTCTCACAACTTCACTGTCTCACAACTTCACTGTCTCTCTCTCAACTTCACTGTCTCTCAACTTCACTGTCTCACAACTTCACTGTCTCACAACTTCACTGTCTCTCAACTTCACTGTCTCACAACTTCACTGTCTCACAACTTCACTGTCTCTCTCACAACTTCACTGTCTCTCTCTCAACTTCACTGTCTCTCTCAACTTCACTGTCTCACAACTTCACTGTCTCTCTCTCAACTTCACTGTCTCACAACTTCACTGTCTCACAACTTCACTGTCTCTCTCACAACTTCACTGTCTCTCTCTCAACTTCACTGTCTCACAACTTCACTGTCTCACAACTTCACTGTCTCTCTCTCAACTTCACTGTCTCACAACTTCACTGTCTCACAACTTCACTGTCTCTCTCACAACTTCACTGTCTCTCTCACAACTTCACTGTCTCTCTCACAACTTCACTGTCTCTCTCACAACTTCACTGTCTCTCACAACTTCACTGTCTCTCTCAACTTCACTGTCTCTCTCTCAACTTCACTGTCTCACAACTTCACTGTCTCACAACTTCACTGTCTCACAACTTCACTGTCTCACAACTTCACTGTCTCTCTCACAACTTCACTGTCTCTCTCAACTCACTGTCTCACAACTTCACTGTCTCTCTCAACTTCACTGTCTCTCTCAACTTCACTGTCTCTCTCTCAACTTCACTGTCTCACAACTTCACTGTCTCACAACTTCACTGTCTCTCAACTTCACTGTCTCTCAACTTCACTGTCTCACAACTTCACTGTCTCACAACTTCACTGTCTCTCAACTTCACTGTCTCTCTCACAACTTCACTGTCTCACAACTTCACTGTCTCTCTCACAACTTCACTGTCTCTCTCTCAACTTCACTGTCTCTCAACTTCACTGTCTCTCAACTTCACTGTCTCTCAACTTCACTGTCTCTCTCTCAACTTCACTGTCTCACAACTTCACTGTCTCTCTCAACTTCACTGTCTCACAACTTCACTGTCTCTCTCACAACTTCACTGTCTCTCTCAACTTCACTGTCTCACAACTTCACTGTCTCTCTCAACTTCACTGTCTCACAACTTCACTGTCTCTCTCTCAACTTCACTGTCTCACAACTTCACTGTCTCTCTCAACTTCACTGTCTCTCTCACAACTTCACTGTCTCTCTCAACTTCACTGTCTCACAACTTCACTGTCTCTCTCTCAACTTCACTGTCTCACAACTTCACTGTCTCTCTCAACTTCACTGTCTCACAACTTCACTGTCTCTCTCACAACTTCACTGTCTCTCTCTCAACTTCACTGTCTCTCTCACAACTTCACTGTCTCACAACTTCACTGTCTCTCTCTCAACTTCACTGTCTCACAACTTCACTGTCTCACAACTTCACTGTCTCACAACTTCACTGTCTCTCTCTCAACTTCACTGTCTCTCTCAACTTCACTGTCTCTCAACTTCACTGTCTCTCTCACAACTTCACTGTCTCTCTCACAACTTCACTGTCTCTCTCTCAACTTCACTGTCTCACAACTTCACTGTCTCTCTCAACTTCACTGTCTCTCTCTCAACTTCACTGTCTCTCTCTCAAACTTCACTGTCTCACAACTTCACTGTCTCTCTCAACTTCACTGTCTCACAACTTCACTGTCTCACAACTTCACTGTCTCTCTCACAACTTCACTGTCTCTCTCACAACTTCACTGTCTCTCTTACAACTTCACTGTCTCACAACTTCACTGTCTCTCTCACAACTTCACTGTCTCACAACTTCACTGTCTCTCAACTTCACTGTCTCACAACTTCACTGTCTCACAACTTCACTGTCTCTCAACTTCACTGTCTCACAACTTCACTGTCTCTCAACTTCACTGTCTCTCTCACAACTTCACTGTCTCTCTCTCAACTTCACTGTCTCTCTCAACTTCACTGTCTCTCTCTCAACTTCACTGTCTCTCTCTCAACTTCACTGTCTCTACCTTCACTGTCTCTCTCTCAACTTCACTGTCTCACAACTTCACTGTCTCACAACTTCACTGTCTCTCTCACAACTTCACTGTCTCTCTCTCAACTTCACTGTCTCACAACTTCACTGTCTCACAACTTCACTGTCTCTCTCAACTTCACTGTCTCTCACAACTTCACTGTCTCACAACTTCACTGTCTCTCTCACAACTTCACTGTCTCTCTCTCAACTTCACTGTCTCACAACTTCACTGTCTCTCTCTCAACTTCACTGTCTCTCACAACTTCACTGTCTCACAACTTCACTGTCTCTCACAACTTCACTGTCTCTCTCAACTTCACTGTCTCACAACTTCACTGTCTCTCTACAACTTCACTGTCTCTCTCACAACTTCACTGTCTCTCTCAACTTCACTGTCTCTCACAACTTCACTGTCTCTCTCTCAACTTCACTGTCTCACAACTTCACTGTCTCTCTCAACTTCACTGTCTCTCTACAACTTCACTGTCTCTCAACTTCACTGTCTCTCACAACTTCACTGTCTCTCTCAACTTCACTGTCTCACAACTTCACTGTCTCTCTCTCAACTTCACTGTCTCTCTCACAACTTCACTGTCTCTCTCAACTTCACTGTCTCTCTCTCAACTCACTGTCTCACAACTTCACTGTCTCTCTCTCAACTTCACTGTCTCACAACTTCACTGTCTCTCTCAACTTCACTGTCTCACAACTTCACTGTCTCACAACTTCACTGTCTCTCTCACAACTTCACTGTCTCTCTACAACTTCACTGTCTCTCAACTTCACTGTCTCACAACTTCACTGTCTCACAACTTCACTGTCTCTCACAACTTCACTGTCTCTCTCTCAACTTCACTGTCTCACAACTTCACTGTCTCTCTCTCAACTTCACTGTCTCACAACTTCACTCTTCTCAACTTCACTGTCTCACAACTTCACTGTCTCTCACAACTTCACTGTCTCTCTCTCAACTTCACTGTCTCACAACTTCACTGTCTCTCAACTTCACTGTCTCTCTCAACTTCACTGTCTCACAACTTCACTGTCTCTCTCACAACTTCACTGTCTCTCTCAACTTCACTGTCTCTCTCACAACTTCACTGTCTCACAACTTCACTGTCTCACAACTTCACTGTCTCTCTCTCAACTTCACTGTCTCACAACTTCACTGTCTCTCAACTTCACTGTCTCACAACTTCACTGTCTCACAACTTCACTGTCTCTCTCTCAACTTCACTGTCTCTCTCAACTTCACTGTCTCACAACTTCACTGTCTCTCTCAACTTCACTGTCTCTCAACTTCACTGTCTCTCACAACTTCACTGTCTCACAACTTCACTGTCTCACAACTTCACTGTCTCTCACAACTTCACTGTCTCTCTCTCAACTTCACTGTCTCTCTCAACTTCACTGTCTCACAACTTCACTGTCTCTCTCTCAACTTCACTGTCTCTCACAACTTCACTGTCTCTCAACTTCACTGTCTCACAACTTCACTGTCTCTCTCACAACTTCACTGTCTCTCTCTCAACTTCACTGTCTCTCAACTTCACTGTCTCACAACTTCACTGTCTCACAACTTCACTGTCTCTCAACTTCACTGTCTCACAACTTCACTGTCTCTCTCACAACTTCACTGTCTCTCACAACTTCACTGTCTCTCTCTCAACTTCACTGTCTCACAACTTCACTGTCTCTCTCAACTTCACTGTCTCACAACTTCACTGTCTCTCTCTCAACTTCACTGTCTCTCTCTCAACTTCACTGTCTCACAACTTCACTGTCTCTACAACTTCACTGTCTCTCTCAAACTTCACTGTCTCACAACTTCACTGTCTCACAACTCACTGTCTCTCAACTTCACTGTCTCTCTCAACTTCACTGTCTCACAACTTCACTGTCTCTCTCAACTTCACTGTCTCACAACTTCACTGTCTCACAACTCACTGTCTCTCAACTTCACTGTCTCACAACTCACTGTCTCACAACTTCACTGTCTCACAACTTCACTGTCTCTCTCAACTTCACTGTCTCTCTCAACTTCACTGTCTCACAACTTCACTGTCTCTCTCTCAACTTCACTGTCTCACAACTTCACTGTCTCTCTCTCAACTTCACTGTCTCACAACTTCACTGTCTCACAACTTCACTGTCTCTCTCACAACTTCACTTTCTCTCTCTCAACTTCACTGTCTCTCTCACAACTTCACTGTCTCTCTCACAACTTCACTGTCTCTCTCACAACTTCACTGTCTCTCTCAACTTCACTGTCTCACAACTTCACTGTCTCTCTCACAACTTCACTGTCTCTCTCTCAACTTCACTGTCTCTCAACTTCACTGTCTCACAACTTCACTGTCTCACAACTTCACTGTCTCACAACTTCACTGTCTCTCTCTCAACTTCACTGTCTCACAACTTCACTGTCTCTCTCTCAACTTCACTGTCTCTCTCTCAACTTCACTGTCTCTCTCTCAACTTCACTGTCTCACAACTTCACTGTCTCTCAACTTCACTGTCTCTCAACTTCACTGTCTCACAACTTCACTGTCTCACAACTTCACTGTCTCACAACTTCACTGTCTCTCTCACAACTTCACTGTCTCACAACTTCACTGTCTCACAACTTCACTGTCTCTCTCTCAACTTCACTGTCTCTCTCAACTTCACTGTCTCTCAACTTCACTGTCTCTCTCAACTTCACTGTCTCCAACTTCACTGTCTCACAACTTCACTGTCTCTCTCTCAACTTCACTGTCTCACAACTTCACTGTCTCTCTCACAACTTCACTGTCTCTCTCTCAACTTCACTGTCTCACAACTTCACTGTCTCTCACAACTTCACTGTCTCACAACTTCACTGTCTCTCTCAACTTCACTGTCTCACAACTTCACTGTCTCACAACTTCACTGCCTCTCTCACAACTTCACTGTCTCTCTCAACTTCACTGTCTCTCAACTTCACTGTCTCTCAACTTCACTGTCTCACAACTTCACTGTCTCTCTCTCAACTTCACTGTCTCACAACTTCACTGTCTCTCTCTCAACTTCACTGTCTCTCTCTCAACTTCACTGTCTCACAACTTCACTGTCTCTCTCTCAACTTCACTGTCTCACAACTTCACTGTCTCACAACTTCACTGTCTCACAACTTCACTGTCTCTCTCACAATTTCACTGTCTCTCTCTCAACTTCACTGTCTCTCTCACAACTTCACTGTCTCTCAACTTCACTGTCTCTCTCTCAACTTCACTGTCTCTCTCTCAACTTCACTGTCTCACAACTTCACTGTCTCTCTCAACTTCACTGTCTCACAACTTCACTGTCTCTCAACTTCACTGTCTCTCAACTTCACTGTCTCACAACTTCACTGTCTCTCTCAACTTCACTGTCTCACAACTTCACTGTCTCTCTCTCAACTTCACTGTCTCACAACTTCACTGTCTCTCACAACTTCACTGTCTCTCTCAACTTCACTGTCTCTCAACTTCACTGTCTCTCTCAACTTCACTGTCTCACAACTTCACTGTCTCTCTCCAACTTCACTGTCTCAAACTCACTGTCTCCAACTTCACTGTCTCACTCGTCTCACAACTTCACTGTCTCTCTCACAACTTCACTGTCTCTCTCTCAACTTCACTGTCTCACAACTTCACTGTCTCTCTCTCAACTTCACTGTCTCACAACTTCACTGTCTCTCTCTCAACTTCACTGTCTCACAACTTCACTGTCTCACAACTTCACTGTCTCTCTCCACTTCACTGTCTCTCACAACTTCACTGTCTCTCAACTTCACTGTCTCTCTCTCAACTTCACTGTCTCACAACTTCACTGTCTCACAACTTCACTGTCTCACAACTTCACTGTCTCTCTCAACTTCACTGTCTCTCTCTCAACTTCACTGTCTCACAACTTCACTGTCTCTCACAACTTCACTGTCTCTCTCAACTTCACTGTCTCTCACAACTTCACTGTCTCTCTCTACAACTTCACTGTCTCACAACTTCACTGTCTCTCTCTCAACTTCACTGTCTCTCTCTCAACTTCACTGTCTCTCAACTTCACTGTCTCTCTCTCAACTTCACTGTCTCACAACTTCACTGTCTCTCAACTTCACTGTCTCACAACTTCACTGTCTCACAACTTCACTGTCTCTCTCACAACTTCACTGTCTCTCTCAACTTCACTGTCTCTCTCAACTTCACTGTCTCTCAACTTCACTGTCTCTCAACTTCACTGTCTCTCAACTCACTGTCTCAACTTCACTGTCTCACAACTTCACTGTCTCTCTCACAACTTCACTGTCTCTCTCTCAACTTCACTGTCTCTCAACTTCACTGTCTCACAACTTCACTGTCTCACAACTTCACTGTCTCTCAACTTCACTGTCTCACAACTTCACTGTCTCTCTCACAACTTCACTGTCTCTCTCTCAACTTCACTGTCTCTCTCTCAACTTCACTGTCTCACAACTTCACTGTCTCTCTCAACTCACTGTCTCACAACTTCACTGTCTCTCAACTTCACTGTCTCTCTCTCAACTTCACTGTCTCACAACTTCACTGTCTCTCAACTTCACTGTCTCTCTCAACTTCACTGTCTCACAACTTCACTGTCTCACAACTTCACTGTCTCTCTCTCAACTTCACTGTCTCTCTCTCAACTTCACTGTCTCACAACTTCACTGTCTCTCTCAACTTCACTGTCTCACAACTTCACTGTCTCACAACTTCACTGTCTCTCTCAACTTCACTGTCTCTCTCACAACTTCACTGTCTCACAACTTCACTGTCTCTCTCTCAACTTCACTGTCTCTCTCAACTTCACTGTCTCACAACTTCACTGTCTCTCTCAACTTCACTGTCTCACAACTTCACTGTCTCTCTCTCAACTTCACTGTCTCACAACTTCACTGTCTCTCACAACTTCACTGTCTCTCTCAACTTCACTGTCTCACAACTTCACTGTCTCTCAACTTCACTGTCTCTCTCACAACTTCACTGTCTCTCAACTTCACTGTCTCTCTCTCAACTTCACTGTCTCTCTCTCAACTTCACTGTCTCTCAACTTCACTGTCTCACAACTTCACTGTCTCACAACTTCACTGTCTCTCTCTCAACTTCACTGTCTCTCTCACAACTTCACTGTCTCTCAACTTCACTGTCTCTCTCAACTTCACTGTCTCTCTCAACTTCACTGTCTCTCTCTCAACTTCACTGTCTCACAACTTCACTGTCTCACAACTTCACTGTCTCTCTCAACTTCACTGTCTCACAACTTCACTGTCTCACAACTTCACTGTCTCACAACTTCACTGTCTCACAACTTCACTGTCTCTCTCACAACTTCACTGTCTCACAACTTCACTGTCTCTCTCACAATTTCACTGTCTCTCTCTCAACTTCACTGTCTCTCTCACAACTTCACTGTCTCTCACAACTTCACTGTCTCTCAACTTCACTGTCTCTCTCTCAACTTCACTGTCTCACAACTTCACTGTCTCTCTCAACTTCACTGTCTCACAACTTCACTGTCTCTCTCACAACTTCACTGTCTCTCTCAACTTCACTGTCTCACAACTTCACTGTCTCTCTCTCAACTTCACTGTCTCTCTCAACTTCACTGTCTCTCACAACTTCACTGTCTCACAACTTCACTGTCTCTCTCAACTTCACTGTCTCTCTCACAACTTCACTGTCTCTCTCTCAACTTCACTGTCTCACAACTTCACTGTCTCTCTCAACTTCACTGTCTCACAACTTCACTGTCTCTCTCTCAACTTCACTGTCTCACAACTTCACTGTCTCTCTACAACTTCACTGTCTCTCTCTCAACTTCACTGTCTCACAACTTCACTGTCTCTCTCAACTTCACTGTCTCACAACTTCACTGTCTCACAACTTCACTGTCTCACAACTTCACTGTCTCTCTCTCAACTTCACTGTCTCTCTCTCAACTTCACTGTCTCACAACTTCACTGTCTCTCTCACAACTTCACTGTCTCTCACAACTTCACTGTCTCTCTCTCAACTTCACTGTCTCACAACTTCACTGTCTCTCTCTCAACTTCACTGTCTCTCTCAACTTCACTGTCTCTCTCTCAACTTCACTGTCTCACAACTTCACTGTCTCTCTCTCAACTTCACTGTCTCACAACTTCACTGTCTCTCACAACTTCACTGTCTCTCTCCAACTTCACTGTCTCTCACAACTTCACTGTCTCACAACTTCACTGTCTCTCTCAACTTCACTGTCTCACAACTTCACTGTCTCTCAACTTCACTGTCTCTCAACTTCACTGTCTCACAACTTCACTGTCTCTCTCTCAACTTCACTGTCTCACAACTTCACTGTCTCACAACTTCACTGTCTCTCTCAACTTCACTGTCTCTCTCTCAACTTCACTGTCTCTACAACTTCACTGTCTCTCTCAACTTCACTGTCTCTCTCAACTTCACTGTCTCACAACTTCACTGTCTCTCTCAACTTCACTGTCTCACAACTTCACTGTCTCTACAACTTCACTGTCTCTCTCACAACTTCACTGTCTCTCTCTCAACTTCACTGTCTCTCACAACTTCACTGTCTCTCAACTTCACTGTCTCTCAACTTCACTGTCTCACAACTTCACTGTCTCACAACTTCACTGTCTCTCTCACAACTTCACTGTCTCTCTCTCAACTTCACTGTCTCACAACTTCACTGTCTCTCTCACAACTTCACTGTCTCTCTCAACTTCACTGTCTCTCTCTCAACTTCACTGTCTCTCACAACTTCACTGTCTCTCTACAACTTCACTGTCTCTCTCTCAACTTCACTGTCTCACAACTTCACTGTCTCTCTCAACTTCACTGTCTCACAACTTCACTGTCTCTCTCAACTTCACTGTCTCACAACTTCACTGTCTCTCTCACAACTTCACTGTCTCTCTCTCACAACTTCACTGTCTCTCTCTCAACTTCACTGTCTCTCTCACAACTTCACTGTCTCTCTCTCAACTTCACTGTCTCACAACTTCACTGTCTCACAACTTCACTGTCTCTCAACTTCACTGTCTCTCAACTTCACTGTCTCACAACTTCACTGTCTCACAACTTCACTGCCTCTCTCACAACTTCACTGTCTCACAACTTCACTGTCTCTCAACTTCACTGTCTCTCAACTTCACTGTCTCACAACTTCACTGTCTCTCTCTCAACTTCACTGTCTCTCACAACTTCACTGTCTCTCTCAACTTCACTGTCTCACAACTTCACTGTCTCTCACAACTTCACTGTCTCTCTCTCAACTTCACTGTCTCACAACTTCACTGTCTCTCTCAACTTCACTGTCTCTCACAACTTCACTGTCTCTCACAACTTCACTGTCTCACAACTTCACTGTCTCTCTCTCAACTTCACTGTCTCACAACTTCACTCTCTCTCAACTTCACTGTCTCTCTCTCAACTTCACTGTCTCACAACTTCACTGTCTCTCAACTTCACTGTCTCACAACTTCACTGTCTCACAACTTCACTGTCTCTCTCAACTTCACTGTCTCTCTCAACTTCACTGTCTCACAACTTCACTGTCTCTCTCTCAACTTCACTGTCTCACAACTTCACTCTCTCTCAACTTCACTGTCTCTCTCTCAACTTCACTGTCTCACAACTTCACTGTCTCTCAACTTCACTGTCTCACAACTTCACTGTCTCTCTCAACTTCACTGTCTCTCACAACTTCACTGTCTCACAACTTCACTGTCTCTCTCTCAACTTCACTGTCTCACAACTTCACTGTCTCTCTCTCAACTTCACTGTCTCTCACAACTTCACTGTCTCTCTCAACTTCACTGTCTCTCTCACAACTTCACTGTCTCTCAACTTCACTGTCTCTCTCTCAACTTCACTGTCTCACAACTTCACTGTCTCACAACTTCACTGTCTCACAACTTCACTGTCTCTCTCAACTTCACTGTCTCTCTCTCAACTTCACTGTCTCTCAACTTCACTGTCTCTCTCAACTTCACTGTCTCACAACTTCACTGTCTCTCTCTCAACTTCACTGTCTCACACTTCACTGTCTCCAACTCACTGTCTCTCTCACAACTTCACTGTCTCTCTCAACTTCACTGTCTCTCACAACTTCACTGTCTCTCTCACAACTTCACTGTCTCTCACAACTTCACTGTCTCTCTCTCAACTTCACTGTCTCTCTCACAACTTCACTGTCTCTCTCTCAACTTCACTGTCTCTCTCAACTTCACTGTCTCTCAACTTCACTGTCTCACAACTTCACTGTCTCTCACAACTTCACTGTCTCTCAACTTCACTGTCTCACAACTTCACTGTCTCTCTCACAACTTCACTGTCTCTCTCTCAACTTCACTGTCTCTCTCTCAACTTCACTGTCTCACAACTTCACTGTCTCTCTCTCAACTTCACTGTCTCACAACTTCACTGTCTCTCACAACTTCACTGTCTCTCTCTCAACTTCACTGTCTCACAACTTCACTGTCTCTCCAACTTCACTGTCTCTCTCTCAACTTCACTGTCTCACAACTTCACTGTCTCACAACTTCACTGTCTCTCTCTCAACTTCACTGTCTCTCTCAACTTCACTGTCTCTCACAACTTCACTGTCTCTCTCAACTTCACTGTCTCTCTCAACTTCACTGTCTCACAACTTCACTGTCTCTCTCTCAACTTCACTGTCTCACAACTTCACTGTCTCCAACTTCACTGTCTCACAACTTCACTGTCTCTCTCTCAACTTCACTGTCTCTCAACTTCACTGTCTCACAACTTCACTGTCTCTCAACTTCACTGTCTCTCACAACTTCACTGTCTCTCTCTCAACTTCACTGTCTCACAACTTCACTGTCTCTCTCACAACTTCACTGTCTCTCTCTCAACTTCACTGTCTCACAACTTCACTGTCTCTCTCAACTTCACTGTCTCTCAACTTCACTGTCTCTCTCACAACCTCACTGTCTCTCTCTCAACTTCACTGTCTCTCTCTCAACTTCACTGTCTCTCACAACTTCACTGTCTCACAACTTCACTGTCTCTCTCACAACTTCACTGTCTCTCTCAACTTCACTGTCTCTCTCAACTTCACTGTCTCACAACTTCACTGTCTCTCTCTCAACTTCACTGTCTCACAACTTCACTGTCTCTCTCTCAACTTCACTGTCTCACAACTTCACTGTCTCTCACAACTTCACTGTCTCTCTCTCAACTTCACTGTCTCTCTCAACTTCACTGTCTCTCAACTTCACTGTCTCTCACAACTTCACTGTCTCACAACTTCACTGTCTCTCACAACTTCACTGTCTCTCTCAACTTCACTGTCTCTCTCAACTTCACTGTCTCAACTTCACTGTCTCTCAACTTCACTGTCTCTCTCACAACTTCACTGTCTCTCTCAACTTCACTGTCTCTCACAACTTCACTGTCTCTCTCTCAACTTCACTGTCTCACAACTTCACTGTCTCACAACTTCACTGTCTCTCTCAACTTCACTGTCTCTCTCAACTTCACTGTCTCACAACTTCACTGTCTCTCTCTCAACTTCACTGTCTCACAACTTCACTGTCTCTCTCAACTTCACTGTCTCACAACTTCACTGTCTCTCACAACTTCACTGTCTCTCTCAACTTCACTGTCTCTCACAACTTCACTGTCTCTCAACTTCACTGTCTCACAACTTCACTGTCTCTCTCAACTTCACTGTCTCACAACTTCACTGTCTCTACAACTTCACTGTCTCTCTCTCAACTTCACTGTCTCTCACAACTTCACTGTCTCTCACAACTTCACTGTCTCACAACTTCACTGTCTCTCACAACTTCACTGTCTCTCTCTCAACTTCACTGTCTCACAACTTCACTGTCTCTCAACTTCACTGTCTCTCTCAACTTCACTGTCTCACAACTTCACTGTCTCTCTCACAACTTCACTGTCTCTCTCTCAACTTCACTGTCTCTCTCAACTTCACTGTCTCACAACTTCACTGTCTCTCTCTCAACTTCACTGTCTCACAACTTCACTGTCTCACAACTTCACTGTCTCTCTCTCAACTTCACTGTCTCTCAACTTCACTGTCTCTCAACTTCACTGTCTCTCTCTCAACTTCACTGTCTCACAACTTCACTGTCTCACAACTTCACTGTCTCTCTCACAACTTCACTGTCTCTCTCAACTTCACTGTCTCACAACTTCACTGTCTCTCTCTCAACTTCACTGTCTCACAACTTCACTGTCTCACAACTTCACTGTCTCTCTCAACTTCACTGTCTCACAACTTCACTGTCTCTCTCACAACTTCACTGTCTCTCTCTCAACTTCACTGTCTCTCTCACAACTTCACTGTCTCACAACTTCACTGTCTCTCTCTCAACTTCACTGTCTCACAACTTCACTGTCTCTCTCTCAACTTCACTGTCTCACAACTTCACTGTCTCACAACTTCACTGTCTCTCACAACTTCACTGTCTCTCTCTCAACTTCACTGTCTCTCTCACAACTTCACTGTCTCTCTCAACTTCACTGTCTCTCTCACAACTTCACTGTCTCTCTCTCAACTTCACTGTCTCTCAACTTCACTGTCTCACAACTTCACTGTCTCTCTCAACTTCACTGTCTCACAACTTCACTGTCTCTCTCTCAACTTCACTGTCTCTCTCACAACTTCACTGTCTCACAACTTCACTGTCTCTCTCTCAATTTCACTGTCTCTCTCACAACTTCACTGTCTCACAACTTCACTGTCTCACAACTTCACTGTCTCACAACTTCACTGTCTCTCAACTTCACTGTCTCTCAACTTCACTGTCTCACAACTTCACTGTCTCTCAACTTCACTGTCTCACAACTTCACTGTCTCTCTCAACTTCACTGTCTCACAACTTCACTGTCTCTCTCACAACTTCACTGTCTCTCTCTCAACTTCACTGTCTCACAACTTCACTGTCTCTCTCTCAACTTCACTGTCTCTCTCAACTTCACTGTCTCTCAACTTCACTGTCTCACAACTTCACTGTCTCTCTCACAACTTCACTGTCTCTCTCTCAACTTCACTGTCTCACAACTTCACTGTCTCTCTCAACTTCACTGTCTCACAACTTCACTGTCTCTCTCTCAACTTCACTGTCTCACAACTTCACTGTCTCTCTCTCAACTTCACTGTCTCTCTCACAACTTCACTGTCTCTCTCTCAACTTCACTGTCTCTCTCAACTTCACTGTCTCTCACAACTTCACTGTCTCACAACTTCACTGTCTCTCTCTCAACTTCACTGTCTCACAACTTCACTGTCTCTCACAACTTCACTGTCTCTCTCTCAACTTCACTGTCTCACAACTTCACTGTCTCTCTCTCAACTTCACTGTCTCACAACTTCACTGTCTCACAACTTCACTGTCTCTCTCACAACTTCACTGTCTCTCTCTCAACTTCACTGTCTCACAACTTCACTGTCTCTCTCTCAACTTCACTGTCTCACAACTTCACTGTCTCTCTCACAACTTCACTGTCTCTCTCACAACTTCACTGTCTCTCTCAACTTCACTGTCTCTCACAACTTCACTGTCTCTCTCACAACTTCACTGTCTCTCTCAACTTCACTGTCTCTCACAACTTCACTGTCTCTCAACTTCACTGTCTCACAACTTCACTGTCTCTCTCCAACTTCACTGTCTCTCTCTCAACTTCACTGTCTCTCTCAACTTCACTGTCTCACAACTTCACTGTCTCTCACAACTTCACTGTCTCCAACTCACTGTCTCACAACTTCACTGTCTCTCACAACTTCACTGTCTCTCTCTCAACTTCACTGTCTCTCTCACAACTTCACTGTCTCACAACTTCACTGTCTCTCTCTCAACTTCACTGTCTCACAACTTCACTGTCTCTCAACTTCACTGTCTCTCTCAACTTCACTGTCTCACAACTTCACTGTCTCTCTCTCAACTTCACTGTCTCACAACTTCACTGTCTCACAACTTCACTGTCTCTCTCTCAACTTCACTGTCTCTCTCTCAACTTCACTGTCTCACAACTTCACTGTCTCTCTCAACTTCACTGTCTCAACTTCACTGTCTCACAACTTCACCGTCTCTCTCTCAACTTCACTGTCTCACAACTTCACTGTCTCTCTCAACTTCACTGTCTCACAACTTCACTGTCTCTCTCTCAACTTCACTGTCTCTCTCTCAACTTCACTGTCTCACAACTTCACTGTCTCTCTCTCAACTTCACTGTCTCACAACTTCACTGTCTCTCTCAACTTCACTGTCTCACAACTTCACTGTCTCACAACTTCACTGTCTCTCTCACAACTTCACTGTCTCTCTCTCAACTTCACTGTCTCTCACAACTTCACTGTCTCTCTCAACTTCACTGTCTCACAACTTCACTGTCTCTCTCTCAACTTCACTGTCTCACAACTTCACTGTCTCACAACTTCACTGTCTCTCTCTCAACTTCACTGTCTCTCTCAACTTCACTGTCTCACAACTTCACTGTCTCTCTCACAACTTCACTGTCTCTCTCACAACTTCACTGTCTCACAACTTCACTGTCTCTCTCAACTTCACTGTCTCTCTCACAACTTCACTGTCTCTCTCTCAACTTCACTGTCTCACAACTTCACTGTCTCTCTCTCAACTTCACTGTCTCACAACTTCACTGTCTCACAACTTCACTGTCTCTCTCAACTTCACTGTCTCTCCAACTTCACTGTCTCACAACTTCACTGTCTCTCACAACTTCACTGTCTCTCTCAACTTCACTGTCTCTCTCAACTTCACTGTCTCTCTCAACTTCACTGTCTCTCTCAACTTCACTGTCTCTCAACTTCACTGTCTCACAACTTCACTGTCTCTCTCACAACTTCACTGTCTCACAACTTCACTGTCTCACAACTTCACTGTCTCTCAACTTCACTGTCTCTCACAACTTCACTGTCTCTCTCTCAACTTCACTGTCTCACAACTTCACTGTCTCTCTCTCAACTTCACTGTCTCACAACTTCACTGTCTCACAACTTCACTGTCTCTCTCTCAACTTCACTGTCTCACAACTTCACTGTCTCACAACTTCACTGTCTCACAACTTCACTGTCTCTCTCTCAACTTCACTGTCTCTCTCTCAACTTCACTGTCTCACAACTTCACTGTCTCTCTCTCAACTTCACTGTCTCACAACTTCACTGTCTCTCTCAACTTCACTGTCTCACAACTTCACTGTCTCTCTCAACTTCACTGTCTCTCTCAACTTCACTGTCTCTCTCACAACTTCACTGTCTCTCTCAACTTCACTGTCTCTCACAACTTCACTGTCTCTCTCACAACTTCACTGTCTCTCTCAACTTCACTGTCTCTCTCAACTTCACTGTCTCTCTCACAACTTCACTGTCTCTCTCTCAACTTCACTGTCTCTCTCACAACTTCACTGTCTCTCTCTCAACTTCACTGTCTCTCTCTCAACTTCACTGTCTCACAACTTCACTGTCTCTCTCTCAACTTCACTGTCTCACAACTTCACTGTCTCTCAACTTCACTGTCTCACAACTTCACTGTCTCACAACTTCACTGTCTCTCTCTCAACTTCACTGTCTCTCAACTTCACTGTCTCTCAACTTCACTGTCTCACAACTTCACTGTCTCTCAACTTCACTGTCTCTCTCAACTTCACTGTCTCTCACAACTTCACTGTCTCTCTCAACTTCACTGTCTCTCAACTTCACTGTCTCTCTCTCAACTTCACTGTCTCTCTCACAACTTCACTGTCTCTCAACTTCACTGTCTCTCAACTTCACTGTCTCTCTCTCAACTTCACTGTCTCTCAACTTCACTGTCTCACAACTTCACTGTCTCACAACTTCACTGTCTCTCTCTCAACTTCACTGTCTCTCTCACAACTTCACTGTCTCACAACTTCACTGTCTCTCTCTCAACTTCACTGTCTCACAACTTCACTGTCTCTCTCAACTTCACTGTCTCACAACTTCACTGTCTCACAACTTCACTGTCTCTCTCACAACTTCACTGTCTCTCTCTCAACTTCACTGTCTCTCAACTTCACTGTCTCTCAACTTCACTGTCTCACAACTTCACTGTCTCACAACTTCACTGTCTCTCTCACAACTTCACTGTCTCTCTCTCAACTTCACTGTCTCTCTCACAACTTCACTGTCTCACAACTTCACTGTCTCACAACTACACTGTCTCTCTCAACTTCACTGTCTCTCTCTCAACTTCACTGTCTCTCAACTTCACTGTCTCACAACTTCACTGTCTCACAACTTCACTGTCTCTCAACTTCACTGTCTCACAACTTCACTGTCTCTCTCACAACTTCACTGTCTCTCTCTCAACTTCACTGTCTCTCTCAACTTCACTGTCTCACAACTTCACTGTCTCTCTCTCAACTTCACTGTCTCACAACTTCACTCTCTCTCAACTTCACTGTCTCTCTCTCAACTTCACTGTCTCACAACTTCACTGTCTCTCAACTTCACTGTCTCTCTCTCAACTTCACTGTCTCACAACTTCACTGTCTCACAACTTCACTGTCTCTCTCTCAACTTCACTGTCTCTCTCAACTTCACTGTCTCTCACAACTTCACTGTCTCTCTCTCAACTTCACTGTCTCACAACTTCACTGTCTCACAACTTCACTGTCTCTCTCTCAACTTCACTGTCTCACAACTTCACTGTCTCACAACTTCACTGTCTCACAACTTCACTGTCTCACAACTTCACTGTCTCTCTCTCAACTTCACTGTCTCTCTCTCAACTTCACTGTCTCACAACTTCACTGTCTCTCTCTCAACTTCACTGTCTCACAACTTCACTGTCTCTCTCAACTTCACTGTCTCACAACTTCACTGTCTCTCTCACAACTTCACTGTCTCTCTCACAACTTCACTGTCTCTCTCAACTTCACTGTCTCTCTCAACTTCACTGTCTCTCTCACAACTTCACTGTCTCTCTCTCAACTTCACTGTCTCTCTCTCAACTTCACTGTCTCTCAACTTCACTGTCTCACAACTTCACTGTCTCACAACTTCACTGTCTCACAACTTCACTGTCTCTCTCACAACTTCACTGTCTCTCTCTCAACTTCACTGTCTCTCAACTTCACTGTCTCTCTCTCAACTTCACTGTCTCTCTCACAACTTCACTGTCTCTCTCTCAACTTCACTGTCTCACAACTTCACTGTCTCTCAACTTCACTGTCTCTCAACTTCACTGTCTCTCAACTTCACTGTCTCACAACTTCACTGTCTCACAACTTCACTGTCTCTCAACTTCACTGTCTCTCTCACAACTTCACTGTCTCACAACTTCACTGTCTCTCTCACAACTTCACTGTCTCTCTCTCAACTTCACTGTCTGTCTCTCAACTTCACTGTCTCTCAACTTCACTGTCTCTCAACTTCACTGTCTCTCTCTCAACTTCACTGTCTCACAACTTCACTGTCTCTCTCTCAACTTCACTGTCTCACAACTTCACTGTCTCTCTCACAACTTCACTGTCTCTCTCTCAACTTCACTGTCTCACAACTTCACTGTCTCTCTCAACTTCACTGTCTCACAACTTCACTGTCTCTCTCTCAACTTCACTGTCTCACAACTTCACTGTCTCTCTCTCAACTTCACTGTCTCTCTCACAACTTCACTGTCTCTCTCAACTTCACTGTCTCACAACTTCACTGTCTCTCTCAACTTCACTGTCTCACAACTTCACTGTCTCTCTCTCAACTTCACTGTCTCACAACTTCACTGTCTCTCTCACAACTTCACTGTCTCTCTCTCAACTTCACTGTCTCTCTCAACTTCACTGTCTCACAACTTCACTGTCTCTCTCACAACTTCACTGTCTCTCAACTTCACTGTCTCACAACTTCACTGTCTCTCTCTCAACTTCACTGTCTCTCTCAACTTCACTGTCTCTCTCTCAACTTCACTGTCTCACAACTTCACTGTCTCTCTCTCAACTTCACTGTCTCACAACTTCACTGTCTCACAACTTCACTGTCTCTCTCACAACTTCACTGTCTCTCTCTCAACTTCACTGTCTCACAACTTCACTGTCTCTCTCACAACTTCACTGTCTCACAACTTCACTGTCTCTCTCAACTTCACTGTCTCACAACTTCACTGTCTCACAACTTCACTGTCTCACAACTTCACTGTCTCTCAACTTCACTGTCTCACAACTTCACTGTCTCTCACAACTTCACTGTCTCTCTCACAACTTCACTGTCTCTCTCTCAACTTCACTGTCTCTCAACTTCACTGTCTCTCTCAACTTCACTGTCTCTCTCTCAACTTCACTGTCTCACAACTTCACTGTCTCTCTCAACTTCACTGTCTCACAACTTCACTGTCTCACAACTTCACTGTCTCTCTCAACTTCACTGTCTCTCTCTCAACTTCACTGTCTCACAACTTCACTGTCTCACAACTTCACTGTCTCTCTCAACTTCACTGTCTCACAACTTCACTGTCTCACAACTTCACTGTCTCTCTCACACCTTCACTGTCTCTCTCTCAACTTCACTGTCTCTCACAACTTCACTGTCTCTCTCAACTTCACTGTCTCTCTCAACTTCACTGTCTCACAACTTCACTGTCTCTCTCACAACTTCACTGTCTCTCTCTCAACTTCACTGTCTCACAACTTCACTGTCTCTCTCACAACTTCACTGTCTCTCTCACAACTTCACTGTCTCTCTCTCAACTTCACTGTCTCTCTCAACTTCACTGTCTCTCTCTCAACTTCACTGTCTCACAACTTCACTGTCTCTCTCACAACTTCACTGTCTCTCTCTCAACTTCACTGTCTCACAACTTCACTGTCTCTCTCTCAACTTCACTGTCTCACAACTTCACTGTCTCTCTCACAACTTCACTGTCTCTCAACTTCACTGTCTCTCTCTCAACTTCACTGTCTCTCTCACAACTTCACTGTCTCACAACTTCACTGTCTCTCTCAACTTCACTGTCTCACAACTTCACTGTCTCTCTCTCAACTTCACTGTCTCTCACAACTTCACTGTCTCTCACAACTTCACTGTCTCACAACTTCACTGTCTCTCTCTCAACTTCACTGTCTCACAACTTCACTGTCTCTCTCACAACTTCACTGTCTCTCTCTCAACTTCACTGTCTCACAACTTCACTGTCTCACAACTTCACTGTCTCTCAACTTCACTGTCTCTCTCTCAACTTCACTGTCTCACAACTTCACTGTCTCTCTCTCAACTTCACTGTCTCACAACTTCACTCTTCTCAACTTCACTGTCTCTCTCTCAACTTCACTGTCTCACAACTTCACTGTCTCTCTCACAACTTCACTGTCTCTCACAACTTCACTGTCTCTCTCAACTTCACTGTCTCTCTCAACTTCACTGTCTCTCTCAACTTCACTGTCTCACAACTTCACTGTCTCTCTCAACTTCACTGTCTCTCTCTCAACTTCACTGTCTCACAACTTCACTGTCTCTCTCACAACTTCACTGTCTCACAACTTCACTGTCTCTCTCAACTTCACTGTCTCACAACTGTCTCTCAACTTCACTGTCTCTCTCTCAACTTCACTGTCTCTCTCACAACTTCACTGTCTCACAACTTCACTGAATCTCTCTCAACTTCACTGTCTCACAACTTCACTGTCTCTCTCTCAACTTCACTGTCTCACAACTTCACTGTCTCACAACTTCACTGTCTCACAACTTCACTGTCTCTCTCTCAACTTCACTGTCTCACAACTTCACTGTCTCTCTCACAACTTCACTGTCTCTCTCTCAACTTCACTGTCTCACAACTTCACTGTCTCACAACTTCACTGTCTCACAACTTCACTGTCTCACAACTACACTGTCTCTCTCTCTCAACTTCACTGTCTCACAACTTCACTGTCTCTCTCTCAACTTCACTGTCTCACAACTTCACTGTCTCTCTCTCAACTTCACTGTCTCACAACTTCACTGTCTCACAACTTCACTGTCTCTCTCACAACTTCACTGTCTCTCTCTCAACTTCACTGTCTCTCACAACTTCACTGTCTCTCTCAACTTCACTGTCTCTCACAACTTCACTGTCTCCTCTCAACTTCACTGTCTCTCTCACAACTTCACTGTCTCTCTCTCAACTTCACTGTCTCCCTCACAACTTCACTGTCTCTCAACTTCACTGTCTCTCTCACAACTTCACTGTCTCACAACTTCACTGTCTCTCTCAACTTCACTGTCTCACAACTTCACTGTCTCACAACTTCACTGTCTCTCTCTCAACTTCACTGTCTCACAACTTCACTGTCTCACAACTTCACTGTCTCTCTCTCAACTTCACTGTCTCACAACTTCACTGTCTCACAACTTCACTGTCTCTCTCTCAACTTCACTGTCTCTCTCTCAACTTCACTGTCTCACAACTTCACTGTCTCACAACTTCACTGTCTCTCAACTTCACTGTCTCTCAACTTCACTGTCTCACAACTTCACTGTCTCACAACTTCACTGTCTCTCAACTTCACTGTCTCTCTCACAACTTCACTGTCTCACAACTTCACTGTCTCTCTCACAACTTCACTGTCTCTCTCTCAACTTCACTGTCTGTCTCTCAACTTCACTGTCTCTCAACTTCACTGTCTCTCTCTCAACTTCACTGTCTCTCTCTCAACTTCACTGTCTCACAACTTCACTGTCTCTCTCTCAACTTCACTGTCTCACAACTTCACTGTCTCTCTCACAACTTCACTGTCTCTCTCTCAACTTCACTGTCTCACAACTTCACTGTCTCACAACTTCACTGTCTCACAACTTCACTGTCTCTCTCTCAACTTCACTGTCTCTCTCTCAACTTCACTGTCTCACAACTTCACTGTCTCTCTCTCAACTTCACTGTCTCACAACTTCACTGTCTCTCTCTCAACTTCACTGTCTCACAACTTCACTGTCTCTCTCACAACTTCACTGTCTCTCTCTCAACTTCACTGTCTCTCTCACAACTTCACTGTCTCTCTCACAACTTCACTGTCTCTCTCACAACTTCACTGTCTCTCTCTCAACTTCACTGTCTCTCTCACAACTTCACTGTCTCTCTCTCAACTTCACTGTCTCTCTCACAACTTCACTGTCTCTCTCACAACTTCACTGTCTCTCTCACAACTTCACTGTCTCTCTCTCAACTTCACTGTCTCTCTCTCAACTTCACTGTCTCACAACTTCACTGTCTCTCTCTCAACTTCACTGTCTCAACAACTTCACTGTCTCTCTCTCAACTTCACTGTCTCACAACTTCACTGTCTCACAACTTCACTGTCTCTCTCTCAACTTCACTGTCTCTCTCTAAACTTCACTGTCTCTCAACTTCACTGTCTCACAACTTCACTGTCTCACAACTTCACTGTCTCTCTCACAACTTCACTGTCTCTCTCTCAACTTCACTGTCTCTCTCACAACTTCACTGTCTCTCAACTTCACTGTCTCTCTCTCAACTTCACTGTCTCTCTCACAACTTCACTGTCTCTCAACTTCACTGTCTCTCAACTTCACTGTCTCTCTCTCAACTTCACTGTCTCTCTCTCAACTTCACTGTCTCACAACTTCACTGTCTCACAACTTCACTGTCTCTCTCTCAACTTCACTGTCTCTCTCTCAACTTCACTGTCTCACAACTTCACTGTCTCTCTCTCAACTTCACTGTCTCACAACTTCACTGTCTCTCTCTCAACTTCACTGTCTCACAACTTCACTGTCTCACAACTTCACTGTCTCTCTCTCAACTTCACTGTCTCTCTCTCAACTTCACTGTCTCTCAACTTCACTGTCTCTCAACTTCACTGTCTCACAACTTCACTGTCTCACAACTTCACTGTCTCTCTCACAACTTCACTGTCTCTCTCTCAACTTCACTGTCTCTCTCACAACTTCACTGTCTCTCAACTTCACTGTCTCACAACTTCACTGTCTCTCTCACAACTTCACTGTCTCTCTCTCAACTTCACTGTCTCTCAACTTCACTGTCTCACAACTTCACTGTCTCACAACTTCACTGTCTCTCAACTTCACTGTCTCACAACTTCACTGTCTCTCTCACAACTTCACTGTCTCTCTCTCAACTTCACTGTCTCTCTCTCAACTTCACTGTCTCACAACTTCACTGTCTCTCTCAACTTCACTGTCTCACAACTTCACTCTCTCTCAACTTCACTGTCTCTCTCTCAACTTCACTGTCTCACAACTTCACTGTCTCTCAACTTCACTGTCTCTCTCTAAACTTCACTGTCTCACAACTTCACTGTCTCACAACTTCACTGTCTCTCTCTCAACTTCACTGTCTCTCTCTCAACTTCACTGTCTCACAACTTCACTGTCTCTCTCTCAACTTCACTGTCTCACAACTTCACTGTCTCACAACTTCACTGTCTCTCTCTCAACTTCACTGTCTCACAACTTCACTGTCTCACAACTTCACTGTCTCACAACTTCACTGTCTCTCTCTCAACTTCACTGTCTCTCTCTCAACTTCACTGTCTCACAACTTCACTGTCTCTCTCTCAACTTCACTGTCTCACAACTTCACTGTCTCTCTCTCAACTTCACTGTCTCACAACTTCACTGTCTCACAACTTCACTGTCTCTCTCACAACTTCACTGTCTCTCTCTCAACTTCACTGTCTCTCTCACAACTTCACTGTCTCTCTCACAACTTCACTGTCTCTCTCTCAACTTCACTGTCTCTCTCTCAACTTCACTGTCTCACAACTTCACTGTCTCACAACTTCACTGTCTCACAACTTCACTGTCTCACAACTTCACTGTCTCTCTCACAACTTCACTGTCTCTCTCTCAACTTCACTGTCTCTCAACTTCACTGTCTCTCTCTCAACTTCACTGTCTCTCTCTCAACTTCACTGTCTCTCTCTCAACTTCACTGTCTCACAACTTCACTGTCTCACAACTTCACTGTCTCTCTCAACTTCACTGTCTCTCAACTTCACTGTCTCACAACTTCACTGTCTCACAACTTCACTGTCTCTCAACTTCACTGTCTCTCTCACAACTTCACTGTCTCACAACTTCACTGTCTCTCTCACAACTTCACTGTCTCTCTCTCAACTTCACTGTCTCTCTCAACTTCACTGTCTCTCAACTTCACTGTCTCTCTCAACTTCACTGTCTCTCTCTCAACTTCACTGTCTCACAACTTCACTGTCTCTCTCTCAACTTCACTGTCTCACAACTTCACTGTCTCTCACAACTTCACTGTCTCTCTCTCAACTTCACTGTCTCACAACTTCACCGTCTCTCTCTCAACTTCACTGTCTCACAACTTCACTGTCTCTCTCTCAACTTCACTGTCTCACAACTTCACTGTCTCTCTCTCAACTTCACTGTCTCTCTCACAACTTCACTGTCTCTCTCTCAACTTCACTGTCTCACAACTTCACTGTCTCTCAACTTCACTGTCTCACAACTTCACTGTCTCTCTCTCAACTTCACTGTCTCACAACTTCACTGTCTCACAACTTCACTGTCTCTCTCTCAACTTCACTGTCTCTCTCACAACTTCACTGTCTCACAACTTCACTGTCTCTCTCTCAACTTCACTGTCTCTCAACTTCACTGTCTCACAACTTCACTGTCTCTCTCTCAACTTCACTGTCTCTCTCTCAACTTCACTGTCTCTCTCTCAACTTCACTGTCTCACAACTTCACTGTCTCTCTCTCAACTTCACTGTCTCACAACTTCACTGTCTCACAACTTCACTGTCTCTCTCAACTTCACTGTCTCTCTCACAACTTCACTGTCTCTCTCACAACTTCACTGTCTCACAACTTCACTGTCTCTCTCACAACTTCACTGTCTCACAACTTCACTGTCTCTCTCTCAACTTCACTGTCTCTCAACTTCACTGTCTCACAACTTCACTGTCTCACAACTTCACTGTCTCTCAACTTCACTGTCTCACAACTTCACTGTCTCTCAACTTCACTGTCTCTCTCACAACTTCACTGTCTCTCTCTCAACTTCACTGTCTCTCTCACAACTTCACTGTCTCTCAACTTCACTGTCTCTCTCTCAACTTCACTGTCTCACAACTTCACTGTCTCTCTCTCAACTTCACTGTCTCACAACTTCACTGTCTCACAACTTCACTGTCTCTCTCACAACTTCACTGTCTCTCTCTCAACTTCACTGTCTCACAACTTCACTGTCTCACAACTTCACTGTCTCTCTCTCAACTTCACTGTCTCACAACTTCACTGTCTCACAACTTCACTGTCTCTCTCACAACTTCACTGTCTCTCTCTCAACTTCACTGTCTGTCTCTCAACTTCACTGTCTCTCTCTCAACTTCACTGTCTCTCTCTCAACTTCACTGTCTCACAACTTCACTGTCTCTCTCACAACTTCACTGTCTCTCTCTCAACTTCACTGTCTCACAACTTCACTGTCTCTCTCACAACTTCACTGTCTCTCACAACTTCACTGTCTCTCTCAACTTCACTGTCTCTCTGTCAACTTCACTGTCTCTCTCTCAACTTCACTGTCTCACAACTTCACTGTCTCTCTCACAACTTCACTGTCTCTCTCTCAACTTCACTGTCTCACAACTTCACTGTCTCTCTCTCAACTTCACTGTCTCACAACTTCACTGTCTCTCTCAACTTCACTGTCTCACAACTGTCTCTCAACTTCACTGTCTCTCTCTCAACTTCACTGTCTCTCTCACAACTTCACTGTCTCACAACTTCACTGAATCTCTCTCAACTTCACTGTCTCACAACTTCACTGTCTCTCTCTCAACTTCACTGTCTCACAACTTCACTGTCTCACAACTTCACTGTCTCACAACTTCACTGTCTCTCTCTCAACTTCACTGTCTCACAACTTCACTGTCTCTCTCTCAACTTCACTGTCTCACAACTTCACTGTCTCTCTCTCAACTTCACTGTCTCACAACTTCACTGTCTCACAACTTCACTGTCTCTCAACTTCACTGTCTCTCTCTCAACTTCACTGTCTCACAACTTCACTGTCTCTCTCTCAACTTCACTGTCTCACAACTTCACTCTTCTCAACTTCACTGTCTCTCTCTCAACTTCACTGTCTCACAACTTCACTGTCTCTCAACTTCACTGTCTCTCTCTCAACTTCACTGTCTCACAACTTCACTGTCTCACAACTTCACTGTCTCACAACTGTCTCTCAACTTCACTGTCTCTCTCTCAACTTCACTGTCTCTCTCTCAACTTCACTGTCTCACAACTTCACTGTCTCACAACTTCACTGTCTCTCTCTCAACTTCACTGTCTCACAACTTCACTGTCTCTCAACTTCACTGTCTCACAACTTCACTGTCTCACAACTTCACTGTCTCTCAACTTCACTGTCTCACAACTTCACTGTCTCTCTCACAACTTCACTGTCTCTCTCTCAACTTCACTGTCTCACAACTTCACTGTCTCTCTCTCAACTTCACTGTCTCACAACTTCACTGTCTCTCCAACTTCACTGTCTCTCACAACTTCACTGTCTCACAACTTCACTGTCTCTCTCAACTTCACTGTCTCTCTCTCAACTTCACTGTCTCTCTCAACTTCACTGTCTCACAACTTCACTGTCTCTCTCACAACTTCACTGTCTCTCTCAACTTCACTGTCCTCTCAACTTCACTGTCTCTCTCTCAACTTCACTGTCTCTCTCTCAACTTCACTGTCTCACAACTTCACTGTCTCTCTCAACTTCACTGTCTCACAACTTCACTGTCTCACAACTTCACTGTCTCTCTCACAACTTCACTGTCTCTCTCTCAACTTCACTGTCTCACAACTTCACTGTCTCTCTCACAACTTCACTGTCTCTCTCTCAACTTCACTGTCTCTCAACTTCACTGTCTCACAACTTCACTGTCTCTCAACTTCACTGTCTCTCTCTCAACTTCACTGTCTCTCACAACTTCACTGTCTCACAACTTCACTGTCTCTCTCAACTTCACTGTCTCACAACTTCACTGTCTCTCAACTTCACTGTCTCACAACTTCACTGTCTCACAACTTCACTGTCTCTCTCTCAACTTCACTGTCTCACAACTTCACTGTCTCTCTCACAACTTCACTGTCTCTCTCTCAACTTCACTGTCTCTCTCAACTTCACTGTCTCACAACTTCACTGTCTCTCAACTTCACTGTCTCTCTCAACTTCACTGTCTCAACAACTTCACTGTCTCTCTCTCAACTTCACTGTCTCACAACTTCACTGTCTCACAACTTCACTGTCTCTCTCTCAACTTCACTGTCTCACAACTTCACTGTCTCTCAACTTCACTGTCTCTCTCTCAACTTCACTGTCTCTCAACTTCACTGTCTCACAACTTCACTGTCTCACAACTTCACTGTCTCACAACTGTCTCTCAACTTCACTGTCTCTCTCTCAACTTCACTGTCTCTCTCTCAACTTCACTGTCTCACAACTTCACTGTCTCACAACTTCACTGTCTCTCTCTCAACTTCACTGTCTCACAACTTCACTGTCTCTCAACTTCACTGTCTCACATCTTCACTGTCTCACAACTTCACTGTCTCTCTCTCAACTTCACTGTCTCACAACTTCACTGTCTCACAACTTCACTGTCTCTCTCACAACTTCACTGTCTCTCTCTCAACTTCACTGTCTCTCAACTTCACTGTCTCTCTCTCAACTTCACTGTCTCACAACTTCACTGTCTCTCAACTTCACTGTCTCACAACTTCACTGTCTCACAACTTCACTGTCTCTCTCTCAACTTCACTGTCTCACAACTTCACTGTCTCTCAACTTCACTGTCTCACAACTTCACTGTCTCACAACTTCACTGTCTCTCTCTCAACTTCACTGTCTCACAACTTCACTGTCTCTCTCACAACTTCACTGTCTCTCTCTCAACTTCACTGTCTCTCAACTTCACTGTCTCTCTCTCAACTTCACTGTCTCACAACTTCACTGTCTCTCAACTTCACTGTCTCACAACTTCACTGTCTCACAACTTCACTGTCTCACAACTACACTGTCTCTCTCTCAACTTCACTGTCTCTCTCTCAACTTCACTGTCTCACAACTTCACTGTCTCTCTCTCAACTTCACTGTCTCACAACTTCACTGTCTCACAACTTCACTGTCTCACAACTACACTGTCTCTCTCTCAACTTCACTGTCTCTCTCTCAACTTCACTGTCTCACAACTTCACTGTCTCTCTCTCAAATTCACTGTCTCACAACTTCACTGTCTCACAACTTCACTGTCTCTCTCTCAACTTCACTGTCTCTCTCTCAACTTCACTGTCTCTCAACTTCACTGTCTCACAACTTCACTGTCTCACAACTTCACTGTCTCACAACTTCACTGTCTCTCTCACAACTTCACTGTCTCTCTCTCAACTTCACTGTCTCTCTCACAACTTCACTGTTTCTCTCACAACTTCACTGTCTCTCTCTCAACTTCACTGTCTCTCAACTTCACTGTCTCTCTCTCAACTTCACTGTCTCTCTCTCAACTTCACTGTCTCTCTCTCAACTTCACTGTCTCTCTCACAACTACACTGTCTCTCTCTCAACTTCACTGTCTCTCTCTCAACTTCACTGTCTCTCTCACAACTACACTGTCTCACAACTTCAGTGTCTCTCTCACAACTTCACTGTCTCACAACTTCACTGTCTCACAACTTCACTGTCTCTCTCTCAACTTCACTGTCTCACAACTTCACTGTCTCACAACTTCACTGTCTCGCTCTCAACTTCACTGTCTCTCTCTCAACTTCACTGTCTCTCAACTTCACTGTCTCACAACTTCACTGTCTCACAACTTCACTGTCTCTCAACTTCACTGTCTCACAACTTCACTGTCTCTCTCTCAACTTCACTGTCTCTCAACTTCACTGTCTCTCTCTCTCAACTTCACTGTCTCTCTCTCAACTTCACTGTCTCTCTCTCAACTTCACTGTCTCTCTCTCAACTTCACTGTCTCACAACTTCACTGTCTCTCTCACAACTTCACCGTCTCTCTCTCAACTTCACTGTCTCTCAACTTCACTGTCTCTCTCTCAACTTCACTGTCTCTCTCTCAACTTCACTGTCTCACAACTTCACTGTCTCTCTCTCAACTTCACTGTCTCACAACTGTCTCTCAACTTCACTGTCTCTCTCTCAACTTCACTGTCTCTCTCTCAACTTCACTGTCTCTCTCACAACTTCACTGTCTCTCTCTCAACTTCACTGTCTCACAACTTCACTGTCTCTCTCTCAACTTCACTGTCTCTCGCTCAACTTCACTGTCTCACAACTTCACTGTCTCTCTCTCAACTTCACTGTCTCACAACTTCACTGTCTCACAACTTCACTGTCTCTCTCTCAACTTCACTGTCTCTCTCTCAACTTCACTATCTCTCAACTTCACTGTCTCACAACTTCACTGTCTCACAACTTCACTGTCTCTCAACTTCACTGTCTCACAACTTCACTGTCTCTCTCTCAACTTCACTGTCTCTCAACTTCACTGTCGCTCTCTCTCTCAACTTCACTGTCTCTCTCTCAACTTCACTGTCTCTCTCTCAACTTCACTGTCTCTCTCTCAACTTCACTGTCTCACAACTTCACTGTCTCTCTCACAACTTCACCGTCTCTCTCTCAACTTCACTGTCTCTCAACTTCACTGTCTCTCTCTCAACTTCCCTGTCTCTCTCTCAACTTCACTGTCTCACAACTTCACTGTCTCTCTCTCAACTTCACTGTCTCACAACTGTCTCTCAACTTCACTGTCTCTCTCTCAACTTCACTGTCTCTCTCTCAACTTCACTGTCTCTCTCACAACTTCACTGTCTCTCTCTCAACTTCACTGTCTCTCAACTTCACTGTCTCTCTCTCAACTTCACTGTCTCTCAACTTCACTGTCTCACAACTTCACTGTCTCTCTCTCAACTTCACTGTCTCTCAACTTCACTGTCTCTCTCACAACTTCACTGTCTCTCTCTCAACTTCACTGTCTCACAACTTCACTGTCTTTCTCTCAACTTCACTGTCTCACAACTTCACTGTCTCTCAACTTCACTGTCTCACAACTTCACTGTCTCACAACTTCACTGTCTCTCTCTCAACTTCACTGTCTCACAACTTCACTCTCTCACAACTTCACTGTCTCTCTCACAACTTCACTGTCTCTCAACTTCACTGTCTCACAACTACACTGTCTCTCTCTCAACTTCACTGTCTCACAACTTCAGTGTCTCTCTCACAACTTCACTGTCTCTCTCTCAACTTCACTGTCTCACAACTTCACTGTCTCACAACTTCACTGTCTCTCTCTCAACTTCACTGTCTCACAACTTCACTGTCTCACAACTTCACTGTCTCTCTCTCAACTTCACTGTCTCTCAACTTCACTGTCTCACAACTTCACTGTCTCACAACTTCACTGTCTCACAACTTCACTGTCTCTCAACTTCACTGTCTCACAACTTCACTGTCTCTCTCTCAACTTCACTGTCTCTCTCAACTTCACTGTCTCTCAACTTCACTGTCTCACAACTACACTGTCTCTCTCTCAACTTCACTGTCTCACAACTTCACTGTCTCTCTCTCAACTTCACTGTCTCACAACTTCACTGTCTCACAACTTCACTGTCTCTCTCTCAACTCCACTGTCTCACAACTTCACTGTCTCACAACTTCACTGTCTCTCTCTCAACTTCACTGTCTCTCAACTTCACTCTCTCACAACTTCACTGTGTCACAACTTCACTGTCTCTCAACTTCACTGTCTCTCTCACAACTTCAGTGTCTCACAACTTCACTGTCTCTCTCACAACTTCACTGTCTCTCTCTCTCAACTTCACTGTCTGTCTCTCAACTTCACTGTCTCTCAACTTCACTGTCTGTCTCTCAACTTCACTGTCTCTCTCTCAACTTCACTGTCTCACAACTTCACTGTCTCTCTCTCAACTTCACTGTCTCACAACTTCACTGTCTCTCTCAACTTCACTGTCTCACAACTTCACTGTCTCTCTCTCAACTTCACTGTCTCACAACTACACTGTCTCTCTCTCAACTTCACTGTCTCACAACTTCAGTGTCTCTCTCACAACTTCACTGTCTCTCTCTCAACTTCACTGTCTCACAACTTCACTGTCTCACAACTTCACTGTCTCTCTCTCAACTCCACTGTCTCACAACTTCACTGTCTCACAACTTCACTGTCTCACAACTTCACTGTCTCTCTCTCAACTCCACTGTCTCACAACTTCACTGTCTCTCAACTTCACTCTCTCACAACTTCACTGTGTCACAACTTCACTGTCTCTCAACTTCACTGTCTCTCTCACAACTTCAGTGTCTCACAACTTCACTGTCTCTCTCACAACTTCACTGTCTCTCTCTCTCAACTTCACTGTCTGTCTCTCAACTTCACTGTCTCTCTCTCAACTTCACTGTCTCACAACTTCACTGTCTCTCTCTCAACTTCACTGTCTCACAACTTCACTGTCTCTCTCAACTTCACTGTCTCACAACTTCACTGTCTCTCTCTCAACTTCACTGTCTCACAACTTCACTGTCTCTCTCTCAACTTCACTGTCTCTCAACTTCACTGTCTCACAACTTCACTGTCTCACAACTTCACTGTCTCACAACTTCACTGTCTCTCAACTTCACTGTCTCTCTCACAACTTCACTGTCTCACAACTTCACTGTCTCTCTCACAACTTCACTGTCTGTCTCTCAACTTCACTGTCTCTCAACTTCACTGTCTGTCTCTCAACTTCACTGTCTCTCTCTCAACTTCACTGTCTCACAACTTCACTGTCTCTCTCTCAACTTCACTGTCTCACAACTTCACTGTCTCTCTCTCAACTTCACTGTCTCACAACTTCACTGTCTCTCTCTCAACTTCACTGTCTCTCTCACAACTTCACCGTCTCTCTCTCAACTTCACTGTCTCACAACTTCACTGTCTCTCTCTCAACTTCACTGTCTCACAACTTCACTGTCTCTCTCACAACTTCACTGTCTCACAACTTCACTGTCTCACAACTACACTGTCTCTCTCTCAACTTCACTGTCTCTCTCACAACTACACTGTCTCTCTCTCAACTTCACTGTCTCTCTCTCAACTTCACTGTCTCTCTCACAACTACACTGTCTCACAACTTCAGTGTCTCTCTCACAACTTCACTGTCTCACAACTACACTGTCTCTCTCTCAACTTCACTGTCTCTCTCACAACTACACTGTCTCTCTCTCAACTTCACTGTCTCTCTCTCAACTTCACTGTCTCTCTCACAACTACACTGTCTCACAACTTCAGTGTCTCTCTCACAACTTCACTGTCTCACAACTTCACTGTCTCACAACTTCACTGTCTCTCTCTCAACTTCACTGTCTCACAACTTCACTGTCTCACAACTTCACTGTCTCTCTCTCAACTTCACTGTCTCTCTCTCAACTTCACTGTCTCTCAACTTCACTGTCTCACAACTTCACTGTCTCACAACTTCACTGTCTCTCTCTCAACTTCACTGTCTCTCTCACAACTACACTGTCTCTCTCTCAACTTCACTGTCTCTCTCACAACTTCACTGTCTCTCTCTCAACTTCACTGTCTCACAACTTCACTGTCTCTCTCTCAACTTCACTGTCTCTCAACTTCACTGTCTCTCTCTCTCTCAACTTCACTGTCTCTCTCTCAACTTCACTGTCTCTCTCTCAACTTCACTGTCTCTCTCTCAACTTCACTGTCTCACAACTTCACTGTCTCTCTCACAACTTCACCGTCTCTCTCTCAACTTCACTGTCTCACAACTTCACTGTCTCTCTCACAACTTCACTGTCTCTCTCACAACTTCACTGTCTCTCTCTCAACTTCACTGTCTCTCAACTTCACTGTCTCTCTCACAACTTCACTGTCTCTCTCTCAACTTCACTGTCTCTCAACTTCACTGTCTCTCTCTCAACTTCACTGTCTCTCTCTCAACTTCACTGTCTCTCAACTTCACTGTCTCACAACTTCACTGTCTCTCTCTCAACTTCACTGTCTCTCAACTTCACTGTCTCACAACTTCACTGTCTCTCAACTTCACTGTCTCTCTCTCAACTTCACTGTCTCACAACTTCACTGTCTCACAACTTCACTGTCTCACAACTTCACTGTCTCTCTCACAACTTCACTTTCTCTCTCTCAACTTCACTGTCTCTCTCACAACTTCACTGTCTCTCTCACAACTTCACTGTCTCTCTCTCAACTTCACTGTCTCTCAACTTCACTGTCTCTCTCTCAACTTCACTGTCTCTCTCTCAACTTCACTGTCTCTCTCACAACTTCACTGTGTCACAACTTCACTGTCTCTCAACTTCACTGTCTCTCTCACAACTTCAGTGTCTCACAACTTCACTGTCTCTCTCACAACTTCACTGTCTCTCTCTCTCAACTTCACTGTCTGTCTCTCAACTTCACTGTCTCTCAACTTCACTGTCTGTCTCTCAACTTCACTGTCTCTCTCTCAACTTCACTGTCTCACAACTTCACTGTCTCTCTCTCAACTTCACTGTCTCACAACTTCACTGTCTCTCTCTCAACTTCACTGTCTCTCAACTTCACTGTCTCACAACTTCACTGTCTCACAACTTCACTGTCTCTCAACTTCACTGTCTCTCAACTTCACTGTCTCACAACTTCACTGTCTCACAACTTCACTGTCTCTCAACTTCACTGTCTCTCTCACAACTTCACTGTCTCACAACTTCACTGTCTCTCTCACAACTTCACTGTCTGTCTCTCAACTTCACTGTCTCTCAACTTCACTGTCTGTCTCTCAACTTCACTGTCTCTCTCTCAACTTCACTGTCTCACAACTTCACTGTCTCACAACTTCACTGTCTCTCTCACAACTTCACTGTCTCTCTCTCAACTTCCCTGTCTCACAACTTCACTGTCTCTCTCTCAACTTCACTGTCTCTCTCACAACTTCACAGTCTCTCTCTCAACTTCACTGTCTCACAACTTCACTGTCTCTCTCTCAACTTCACTGTCTCACAACTTCACTGTCTCTCTCACAACTTCACTGTCTCTCTCTCAACTTCACTGTCTCTCTCACAACTTCACTGTCTCACAACTTCACTGTCTCTCTCTCAACTTCACTGTCTCACAACTTCACTGTCTCACAACTACACTGTCTCTCTCTCAACTTCACTGTCTCTCTCACAACTTCACTGTCTCTCTCACAACTACACTGTCTCACAACTTCAGTGTCTCTCTCACAACTTCACTGTCTCACAACTTCACTGTCTCACAACTTCACTGTCTCTCTCTCAACTTCACTGTCTCACAACTTCACTGTCTCACAACTTCACTGTCTCTCTCTCAACTTCACTGTCTCTCTCTCAACTTCACTGTCTCTCAACTTCACTGTCTCACAACTTCACTGTCTCACAACTTCACTGTCTCTCTAACAACTACACTGTCTCTCTCTCAACTTCACTGTCTCTCTCACAACTTCACTGTCTCTCGCTCAACTTCACTGTCTCACAACTTCACTGTCTCTCTCTCAACTTCACTGTCTCTCAACTTCACTGTCTCTCTCTCTCTCAACTTCACTGTCTCTCTCTCAACTTCACTGTCTCTCTCTCAACTTCACTGTCTCTCTCTCAACTTCACTGTCTCACAACTTCACTGTCTCTCTCACAACTTCACCGTCTCTCTCTCAACTTCACTGTCTCACAACTTCACTGTCTCTCTCACAACTTCACTGTCTCTCTCTCAACTTCACTGTCTCTCAACTTCACTGTCTCTCTCACAACTTCACTGTCTCTCTCTCAACTTCACTGTCTCTCAACTTCACTGTCTCTCTCTCAACTTCACTGTCTCTCTCTCAACTTCACTGTCTCTCAACTTCACTGTCTCTCTCTCAACTTCACTGTCTCTCTCTCAACTTCACTGTCTCTCAACTTCACTGTCTCACAACTTCACTGTCTCTCTCTCAACTTCACTGTCTCTCAACTTCACTGTCTCTCAACTTCACTGTCTCTCTCACAACTTCACCGTCTCTCTCTCAACTTCACTGTCTCACAACTTCACTGTCTCTCTCTCAACTTCACTGTCTCACAACTGTCTCTCAACTTCACTGTCTCTCTCTCAACTTCACTGTCTCACAACTTCACTGTCTCTCTCTCAACTTCACTGTCTCACAACTTCACTGTCTTTCTCTCAACTTCACTGTCTCACAACTTCACTGTCTCTCAACTTCACTGTCTCACAACTTCACTGTCTCACAACTTCACTGTCTCTCTCTCAACTTCACTGTCTCACAACTTCACTCTCTCACAACTTCACTGTCTCTCTCACAACTTCACTGTCTCTCTCACAACTTCACTGTCTCTCAACTTCACTGTCTCACAACTACACTGTCTCTCTCTCAACTTCACTGTCTCACAACTTCAGTGTCTCTCTCACAACTTCACTGTCTCTCTCTCAACTTCACTGTCTCACAACTTCACTGTCTCACAACTTCACTGTCTCTCTCTCAACTTCACTGTCTCACAACTTCACTGTCTCACAACTTCACTGTCTCTCTCTCAACTTCACTGTCTCTCAACTTCACTGTCTCACAACTTCACTGTCTCACAACTTCACTGTCTCACAACTTCACTGTCTCTCAACTTCACTGTCTCACAACTTCACTGTCTCTCTCTCAACTTCACTGTCTCTCTCAACTTCACTGTCTCTCAACTTCACTGTCTCACAACTACACTGTCTCTCTCTCAACTTCACTGTCTCACAACTTCAGTGTCTCTCTCACAACTTCACTGTCTCTCTCTCAACTTCACTGTCTCACAACTTCACTGTCTCACAACTTCACTGTCTCTCTCTCAACTTCACTGTCTCACAACTTCACTGTCTCACAACTTCACTGTCTCTCTCTCAACTTCACTGTCTCTCAACTTCACTGTCTCACAACTTCACTGTCTCACAACTTCACTGTCTCTCAACTTCACTGTCTCACAACTTCACTGTCTCTCTCTCAACTTCACTGTCTCTCAACTTCACTGTCTCTCTCTCAACTTCACTGTCTCTCAACTTCACTGTCTCTCTCTCTCAACTTCACTGTCTCTCTCTCAACTTCACTGTCTCTCTCTCAACTTCACTGTCTCTCTCACAACTACACTGTCTCTCTCTCAACTTCACTGTCTCTCTCTCAACTTCACTGTCTCTCTCACAACTACACTGTCTCACAACTTCAGTGTCTCTCTCACAACTTCACTGTCTCACAACTTCACTGTCTCACAACTTCACTGTCTCTCTCTCAACTTCACTGTCTCTCTCTCAACTTCACTATCTCTCAACTTCACTGTCTCACAACTTCACTGTCTCACAACTTCACTGTCTCTCAACTTCACTGTCTCACAACTTCACTGTCTCTCTCTCAACTTCACTGTCTCTCTCTCAACTTCACTGTCTCTCTCTCAACTTCACTGTCTCTCTCTCAACTTCACTGTCTCACAACTTCACTGTCTCTCTCACAACTTCACTGTCTCTCTCTCAACTTCCCTGTCTCACAACTTCACTGTCTCTCTCTCAACTTCACTGTCTCTCTCACAACTTCACAGTCTCTCTCTCAACTTCACTGTCTCACAACTTCACTGTCTCTCTCTCAACTTCACTGTCTCACAACTTCACTGTCTCTCTCACAACTTCACTGTCTCTCTCTCAACTTCACTGTCTCTCTCACAACTTCACTGTCTCACAACTTCACTGTCTCTCTCTCAACTTCACTGTCTCACAACTTCACTGTCTCACAACTACACTGTCTCTCTCTCAACTTCACTGTCTCTCTCACAACTTCACTGTCTCTCTCACAACTACACTGTCTCACAACTTCAGTGTCTCTCTCACAACTTCACTGTCTCACAACTTCACTGTCTCACAACTTCACTGTCTCTCTCTCAACTTCACTGTCTCACAACTTCACTGTCTCACAACTTCACTGTCTCTCTCTCAACTTCACTGTCTCTCTCTCAACTTCACTGTCTCTCAACTTCACTGTCTCACAACTTCACTGTCTCACAACTTCACTGTCTCTCTACAACTACACTGTCTCTCTCTCAACTTCACTGTCTCTCTCACAACTTCACTGTCTCTCGCTCAACTTCACTGTCTCACAACTTCACTGTCTCTCTCTCAACTTCACTGTCTCTCAACTTCACTGTCTCTCTCTCTCTCAACTTCACTGTCTCTCTCTCAACTTCACTGTCTCACAACTTCACTGTCTCTCTCACAACTTCACCGTCTCTCTCTCAACTTCACTGTCTCACAACTTCACTGTCTCTCTCACAACTTCACTGTCTCTCTCTCAACTTCACTGTCTCTCAACTTCACTGTCTCTCTCACAACTTCACTGTCTCTCTCTCAACTTCACTGTCTCTCAACTTCACTGTCTCTCTCTCAACTTCACTGTCTCTCTCTCAACTTCACTGTCTCTCAACTTCACTGTCTCACAACTTCACTGTCTCTCTCTCAACTTCACTGTCTCTCAACTTCACTGTCTCTCAACTTCACTGTCTCTCTCACAACTTCACCGTCTCTCTCTCAACTTCACTGTCTCACAACTTCACTGTCTCTCTCTCAACTTCACTGTCTCACAACTGTCTCTCAACTTCACTGTCTCTCTCTCAACTTCACTGTCTCACAACTTCACTGTCTCTCTCTCAACTTCACTGTCTCACAACTTCACTGTCTTTCTCTCAACTTCACTGTCTCACAACTTCACTGTCTCTCAACTTCACTGTCTCACAACTTCACTGTCTCACAACTTCACTGTCTCTCTCTCAACTTCACTGTCTCACAACTTCAGTGTCTCTCTCACAACTTCACTGTCTCTCTCACAACTTCACTGTCTCTCTCACAACTTCACTGTCTCTCAACTTCACTGTCTCACAACTACACTGTCTCTCTCTCAACTTCACTGTCTCACAACTTCAGTGTCTCTCTCACAACTTCACTGTCTCTCTCTCAACTTCACTGTCTCACAACTTCACTGTCTCACAACTTCACTGTCTCTCTCTCAACTTCACTGTCTCACAACTTCACTGTCTCACAACTTCACTGTCTCTCTCTCAACTTCACTGTCTCTCAACTTCACTGTCTCACAACTTCACTGTCTCACAACTTCACTGTCTCACAACTTCACTGTCTCTCAACTTCACTGTCTCACAACTTCACTGTCTCTCTCTCAACTTCACTGTCTCTCTCAACTTCACTGTCTCTCAACTTCACTGTCTCACAACTACACTGTCTCTCTCTCAACTTCACTGTCTCACAACTTCAGTGTCTCTCTCACAACTTCACTGTCTCTCTCTCAACTTCACTGTCTCACAACTTCACTGTCTCACAACTTCACTGTCTCTCTCTCAACTTCACTGTCTCACAACTTCACTGTCTCACAACTTCACTGTCTCTCTCTCAACTTCACTGTCTCTCAACTTCACTGTCTCACAACTTCACTGTCTCACAACTTCACTGTCTCTCAACTTCACTGTCTCACAACTTCACTGTCTCTCTCTCAACTTCACTGTCTCTCAACTTCACTGTCTCTCTCTCAACTTCACTGTCTCTCAACTTCACTGTCTCTCTCTCTCAACTTCACTGTCTCTCTCTCAACTTCACTGTCTCTCTCACAACTACACTGTCTCTCTCTCAACTTCACTGTCTCTCTCTCAACTTCACTGTCTCTCTCACAACTACACTGTCACACAACTTCAGTGTCTCTCTCACAACTTCACTGTCTCACAACTTCACTGTCTCACAACTTCACTGTCTCTCTCTCAACTTCACTGTCTCACAACTTCACTGTCTCACAACTTCACTGTCTCTCTCTCAACTTCACTGTCTCTCTCTCAACTTCACTATCTCTCAACTTCACTGTCTCACAACTTCACTGTCTCACAACTTCACTGTCTCTCAACTTCACTGTCTCACAACTTCACTGTCTCTCTCTCAACTTCACTGTCTCTCAACTTCACTGTCTCTCTCTCTCTCAACTTCACTGTCTCTCTCTCAACTTCACTGTCTCTCTCTCAACTTCACTGTCTCTCTCTCAACTTCACTGTCTCACAACTTCACTGTCTCTCTCACAACTTCACCGTCTCTCTCTCAACTTCACTGTCTCTCAACTTCACTGTCTCTCTCTCAACTTCACTGTCTCTCTCTCAACTTCACTGTCTCACAACTTCACTGTCTCTCTCTCAACTTCACTGTCTCACAACTGTCTCTCAACTTCACTGTCTCTCTCGCAACTTCACTGTCTCTCTCTCAACTTCACTGTCTCTCTCACAACTTCACTGTCTCTCTCTCAACTTCACTGTCTCTCAACTTCACTGTCTCTCTCTCAACTTCACTGTCTCTCAACTTCACTGTCTCTCAACTTCACTGTCTCACAACTTCACTGTCTCACAACTTCACTGTCTCACAACTTCACTGTCTCTCTCTCAACTTCACTGTCTCACAACTTCACTCTCTCACAACTTCACTGTCTCTCTCACAACTTCACTGTCTCTCTCACAACTTCACTGTCTCTCAACTTCACTGTCTCACAACTACACTGTCTCTCTCTCAACTTCACTGTCTCACAACTTCAGTGTCTCCCTCACAACTTCACTGTCTCTCTCTCAACTTCACTGTCTCACAACTTCACTGTCTCACAACTTCACTGTCTCTCTCTCAACTTCACTGTCTCACAACTTCACTGTCTCACAACTTCACTGTCTCTCTCTCAACTTCACTGTCTCTCAACTTCACTGTCTCACAACTTCACTGTCTCACAACTTCACTGTCTCACAACTTCACTGTCTCTCAACTTCACTGTCTCACAACTTCACTGTCTCTCTCTCAACTTCACTGTCTCTCTCAACTTCACTGTCTCTCAACTTCACTGTCTCACAACTACACTGTCTCTCTCTCAACTTCACTGTCTCACAACTTCAGTGTCTCTCTCACAACTTCACTGTCTCTCTCTCAACTTCACTGTCTCACAACTTCACTGTCTCACAACTTCACTGTCTCTCTCTCAACTTCACTGTCTCACAACTTCACTGTCTCACAACTTCACTGTCTCACAACTTCACTGTCTCTCTCTCAACTTCACTGTCTCTCAACTTCACTGTCTCACAACTTCACTGTCTCACAACTTCACTGTCTCTCAACTTCACTGTCTCACAACTTCACTGTCTCTCTCTCAACTTCACTGTCTCTCTCTCAACTTCACTGTCTCTCAACTTCACTGTCTCTCTCTCTCAACTTCACTGTCTCTCTCTCAACTTCACTGTCTCTCTCTCAACTTCACTGTCTCTCTCACAACTACACTGTCTCTCTCTCAACTTCACTGTCTCTCTCTCAACTTCACTGTCTCTCTCACAACTACACTGTCTCACAACTTCAGTGTCTCTCTCACAACTTCACTGTCTCACAACTTCACTGTCTCACAACTTCACTGTCTCTCTCTCAACTTCACTGTCTCACAACTTCACTGTCTCACAACTTCACTGTCTCTCTCTCAACTTCACTGTCTCTCTCTCAACTTCACTATCTCTCAACTTCACTGTCTCACAACTTCACTGTCTCACAACTTCACTGTCTCTCAACTTCACTGTCTCACAACTTCACTGTCTCTCTCTCAACTTCACTGTCTCTCAACTTCACTGTCTCTCTCTCAACTTCACTGTCTCTCTCTCAACTTCACTGTCTCTCTCTCAACTTCACTGTCTCACAACTTCACTGTCTCTCTCACAACTTCACCGTCTCTCTCTCAACTTCACTGTCTCTCAACTTCACTGTCTCTCTCTCAACTTCACTGTCTCTCTCTCAACTTCACTGTCTCACAACTTCACTGTCTCTCTCTCAACTTCACTGTCTCACAACTGTCTCTCAACTTCACTGTCTCTCTCGCAACTTCACTGTCTCTCTCTCAACTTCACTGTCTCTCTCACAACTTCACTGTCTCTCTCTCAACTTCACTGTCTCTCAACTTCACTGTCTCTCTCTCAACTTCACTGTCTCTCAACTTCACTGTCTCTCAACTTCACTGTCTCACAACTTCACTGTCTCACAACTTCACTGTCTCACAACTTCACTGTCTCTCTCTCAACTTCACTGTCTCACAACTTCACTCTCTCACAACTTCACTGTCTCTCTCACAACTTCACTGTCTCTCTCACAACTTCACTGTCTCTCAACTTCACTGTCTCACAACTACACTGTCTCTCTCTCAACTTCACTGTCTCACAACTTCAGTGTCTCTCTCACAACTTCACTGTCTCTCTCTCAACTTCACTGTCTCACAACTTCACTGTCTCACAACTTCACTGTCTCTCTCTCAACTTCACTGTCTCACAACTTCACTGTCTCACAACTTCACTGTCTCTCTCTCAACTTCACTGTCTCTCAACTTCACTGTCTCACAACTTCACTGTCTCACAACTTCACTGTCTCACAACTTCACTGTCTCTCAACTTCACTGTCTCACAACTTCACTGTCTCTCTCTCAACTTCACTTTCTCTCTCAACTTCACTGTCTCTCAACTTCACTGTCTCACAACTACACTGTCTCTCTCTCAACTTCACTGTCTCACAACTTCAGTGTCTCTCTCACAACTTCACTGTCTCTCTCTCAACTTCACTGTCTCACAACTTCACTGTCTCACAACTTCACTGTCTCTCTCTCAACTTCACTGTCTCACAACTTCACTGTCTCACAACTTCACTGTCTCACAACTTCACTGTCTCTCTCTCAACTTCACTGTCTCTCAACTTCACTGTCTCACAACTTCACTGTCTCACAACTTCACTGTCTCTCAACTTCACTGTCTCACAACTTCACTGTCTCTCTCTCAACTTCACTGTCTCTCTCTCAACTTCACTGTCTCTCAACTTCACTGTCTCTCTCTCTCAACTTCACTGTCTCTCTCTCAACTTCACTGTCTCTCTCTCAACTTCACTGTCTCTCTCACAACTACACTGTCTCTCTCTCAACTTCACTGTCTCTCTCTCAACTTCACTGTCTCTCTCACAACTACACTGTCTCACAACTTCAGTGTCTCTCTCACAACTTCACTGTCTCACAACTTCACTGTCTCACAACTTCACTGTCTCTCTCTCAACTTCACTGTCTCACAACTTCACTGTCTCACAACTTCACTGTCTCTCTCTCAACTTCACTGTCTCTCTCTCAACTTCACTATCTCTCAACTTCACTGTCTCACAACTTCACTGTCTCACAACTTCACTGTCTCTCAACTTCACTGTCTCACAACTTCACTGTCTCTCTCTCAACTTCACTGTCTCTCAACTTCACTGTCTCTCTCTCAACTTCACTGTCTCTCTCTCAACATCACTGTCTCTCTCTCAACTTCACTGTCTCACAACTTCACTGTCTCTCTCACAACTTCACCGTCTCTCTCTCAACTTCACTGTCTCTCAACTTCACTGTCTCTCTCTCAACTTCACTGTCTCTCTCTCAACTTCACTGTCTCACAACTTCACTGTCTCTCTCTCAACTTCACTGTCTCACAACTGTCTCTCAACTTCACTGTCTCTCTCTCAACTTCACTGTCTCTCTCTCAACTTCACTGTCTCTCTCACAACTTCACTGTCTCTCTCTCAACTTCACTGTCTCTCAACTTCACTGTCTCTCTCTCAACTTCACTGTCTCTCAACTTCACTGTCTCACAACTTCACTGTCTCTCTCTCAACTTCACTGTCTCTCAACTTCACTGTCTCTCTCACAACTTCACTGTCTCTCTCTCAACTTCACTGTCTCACAACTTCACTGTCTTTCTCTCAACTTCACTGTCTCACAACTTCACTGTCTCTCAACTTCACTGTCTCACAACTTCACTGTCTCACAACTTCACTGTCTCTCTCTCAACTTCACTGTCTCACAACTTCACTCTCTCACAACTTCACTGTCTCTCTCACAACTTCACTGTCTCTCAACTTCACTGTCTCACAACTACACTGTCTCTCTCTCAACTTCACTGTCTCACAACTTCAGTGTCTCTCTCACAACTTCACTGTCTCTCTCTCAACTTCACTGTCTCACAACTTCACTGTCTCACAACTTCACTGTCTCTCTCTCAACTTCACTGTCTCACAACTTCACTGTCTCACAACTTCACTGTCTCTCTCTCAACTTCACTGTCTCTCAACTTCACTGTCTCACAACTTCACTGTCTCACAACTTCACTGTCTCACAACTTCACTGTCTCACAACTTCACTGTCTCTCAACTTCACTGTCTCTCTCAACTTCACTGTATCTCAACTTCACTGTCTCACAACTACACTGTCTCTCTCTCAACTTCACTGTCTCACAACTTCAGTGTCTCTCTCACAACTTCACTGTCTCTCTCTCAACTTCACTGTCTCACAACTTCACTGTCTCACAACTTCACTGTCTCTCTCTCAACTCCACTGTCTCACAACTTCACTGTCTCACAACTTCACTGTCTCACAACTTCACTGTCTCTCTCTCAACTTCACTGTCTCTCAACTTCACTGTCTCACAACTTCACTGTCTCACAACTTCACTGTCTCTCAACTTCACTGTCTCACAACTTCACTGTCTCTCTCTCAACTTCACTGTCTCTCTCTCAACTTCACTGTCTCTCAACTTCACTGTCTCTCTCTCAACTTCACTGTCTCTCTCTCAACTTCACTGTCTCTCTCTCAACTTCACTGTCTCTCTCACAACTACACTGTCTCTCTCTCAACTTCACTGTCTCTCTCTCAACTTCACTGTCTCTCTCACAACTACACTGTCTCACAACTTCAGTGTCTCTCTCACAACTTCACTGTCTCACAACTTCACTGTCTCACAACTTCACTGTCTCTCTCTCAACTTCACTGTCTCACAACTTCACTGTCTCACAACTTCACTGTCTCTCTCTCAACTTCACTGTCTCTCTCTCAACTTCACTATCTCTCAACTTCACTGTCTCACAACTTCACTGTCTCACAACTTCACTGTCTCTCAACTTCACTGTCTCACAACTTCACTGTCTCTCTCTCAACTTCACTGTCTCTCAACTTCACTGTCTCTCTCTCTCAACTTCACTGTCTCTCTCTCAACTTCACTGTCTCTCTCTCAACTTCACTGTCTCTCTCTCAACTTCACTGTCTCACAACTTCACTGTCTCTCTCACAACTTCACCGTCTCTCTCTCAACTTCACTGTCTCTCAACTTCACTGTCTCTCTCTCAACTTCACTGTCTCTCTCTCAACTTCACTGTCTCACAACTTCACTGTCTCTCTCTCAACTTCACTGTCTCACAACTGTCTCTCAACTTCACTGTCTCTCTCTCAACTTCACTGTCTCTCTCTCAACTTCACTGTCTCTCTCACAACTTCACTGTCTCTCTCTCAACTTCACTGTCTCTCAACTTCACTGTCTCTCTCTCAACTTCACTGTCTCTCAACTTCACTGTCTCACAACTTCACTGTCTCTCTCTCAACTTCACTGTCTGTCAACTTCACTGTCTCTCTCACAACTTCACCGTCTCTCTCTCAACTTCACTGTCTCACAACTTCACTGTCTCTCTCTCAACTTCACTGTCTCACAACTGTCTCACAACTTCACTGTCTCTCTCTCAACTTCACTGTCTCACAACTTCACTGTCTTTCTCTCAACTTCACTGTCTCACAACTTCACTGTCTCTCAACTTCACTGTCTCACAACTTCACTGTCTCACAACTTCACTGTCTCACAACTTCACTGTCTCTCAACTTCACTGTCTCACAACTTCACTGTCTCTCTCTCAACTTCACTGTCTCTCAACTTCACTGTCTCTCAACTTCACTGTCTCTCTCTCTCAACTTCACTGTCTCTCTCTCAACTTCACTGTCTCTCTCTCAACTTCACTGTCTCTCTCTCAACTTCACTGTCTCTCTCACAACTACACTGTCTCTCTCTCAACTTCACTGTCTCTCTCTCAACTTCACTGTCTCTCTCACAACTACACTGTCTCACAACTTCAGTGTCTCTCTCACAACTTCACTGTCTCACAACTTCACTGTCTCACAACTTCACTGTCTCTCTCTCAACTTCACTGTCTCACAACTTCACTGTCTCACAACTTCACTGTCTCTCTCTCAACTTCACTGTCTCTCTCACAACTACACTGTCTCTCTCTCAACTTCACTGTCTCTCTCACAACTTCACTGTCTCTCTCTCAACTTCACTGTCTCACAACTTCACTGTCTCTCTCTCAACTTCACTGTCTCTCAACTTCACTGTCTCTCTCTCTCTCAACTTCACTGTCTCTCTCTCAACTTCACTGTCTCTCTCTCAACTTCACTGTCTCTCTCTCAACTTCACTGTCTCACAACTTCACTGTCTCTCTCACAACTTCACCTTCTCTCTCTCAACTTCACTGTCTCACAACTTCACTGTCTCTCTCACAACTTCACCTTCTCTCTCTCAACTTCACTGTCTCTCAACTTCACTGTCTCTCTCACAACTTCACTGTCTCTCTCAACTTCACTGTCTCTCAACTTCACTGTCTCTCTCTCAACTTCACTGTCTCTCTCTCAACTTCACTGTCTCTCAACTTCACTGTCTCACAACTTCACTGTCTCTCTCTCAACTTCACTGTCTCTCAACTTCACTGTCTCTCAACTTCACTGTCTCTCTCACAACTTCACCGTCTCTCTCTCAACTTCACTGTCTCACAACTTCACTGTCTCTCTCTCAACTTCACTGTCTCACAACTGTCTCTCAACTTCACTGTCTCTCTCTCAACTTCACTGTCTCACAACTTCACTGTCTCCCTCTCAACTTCACTGTCTCACAACTTCACTGTCTTTCTCTCAACTTCACTGTCTCACAACTTCACTGTCTCTCAACTTCACTGTCTCACAACTTCACTGTCTCACAACTTCACTGTCTCTCTCTCAACTTCACTGTCTCACAACTTCACTCTCTCACAACTTCACTGTCTCTCTCACAACTTCACTGTCTCTCAACTTCACTGTCTCACAACTACACTGTCTCTCTCTCAACTTCACTGTCTCACAACTTCAGTGTCTCTCTCACAACTTCACTGTCTCTCTCTCAACTTCACTGTCTCACAACTTCACTGTCTCACAACTTCACTGTCTCTCTCTCAACTTCACTGTCTCACAACTTCACTGTCTCACAACTTCACTGTCTCTCTCTCAACTTCACTGTCTCACAACTTCACTGTCTCACAACTTCACTGTCTCACAACTTCACTGTCTCTCAACTTCACTGTCTCACAACTTCACTGTCTCTCTCTCAACTTCACTGTCTCTCTCTCAACTTCACTGTCTCTCAACTTCACTGTCTCTCTCTCTCAACTTCACTGTCTCTCTCTCAACTTCACTGTCTCTCTCTCAACTTCACTGTCTCTCTCACAACTACACTGTCTCTCTCTCAACTTCACTGTCTCTCTCTCAACTTCACTGTCTCTCTCACAACTACACTGTCTCACAACTTCAGTGTCTCTCTCACAACTTCACTGTCTCACAACTTCACTGTCTCACAACTTCACTGTCTCTCTCTCAACTTCACTGTCTCACAACTTCACTGTCTCACAACTTCACTGTCTCTCTCTCAACTTCACTGTCTCTCAACTTCACTGTCTCTCTCACAACTTCACTGTCTCTCTCTCAACTTCACTGTCTCACAACTTCACTGTCTCTCTCTCAACTTCACTGTCTCACAACTGTCTCACAACTTCACTGTCTCTCTCTCAACTTCACTGTCTCACAACTTCACTGTCTCTCTCTCAACTTCACTGTCTCACAACTTCACTGTCTCTCAACTTCACTGTCTCACAACTTCACTGTCTCACAACTTCACTGTCTCACAACTTCACTGTCTCTCAACTTCACTGTCTCACAACTTCACTGTCTCTCTCTCAACTTCACTGTCTCTCTCTCAACTTCACTGTCTCTCAACTTCACTGTCTCTCTCTCTCAACTTCACTGTCTCTCTCTCAACTTCACTGTCTCTCTCTCAACTTCACTGTCTCTCTCTCAACTTCACTGTCTCTCTCACAACTACACTGTCTCTCTCTCAACTTCACTGTCTCTCTCTCAACTTCACTGTCTCTCTCACAACTACACTGTCTCACAACTTCAGTGTCTCTCTCACAACTTCACTGTCTCACAACTTCACTGTCTCACAACTTCACTGTCTCTCTCTCAACTTCACTGTCTCACAACTTCACTGTCTCACAACTTCACTGTCTCTCAACTTCACTGTCTCTCTCTCAACTTCACTATCTCTCAACTTCACTGTCTCACAACTTCACTGTCTCACAACTTCACTGTCTCTCAACTTCACTGTCTCACAACTTCACTGTCTCTCTCTCAACTTCACTGTCTCTCTCTCAACTTCACTGTCTCTCTCTCAACTTCACTGTCTCACAACTTCACTGTCTCTCTCACAACTTCACTGTCTCTCTCTCAACTTCACTGTCTCTCAACTTCACTGTCTCTCTCTCAACTTCACTGTCTCTCTCTCAACTTCACTGTCTCTCTCACAACTTCACTGTCTCTCTCTCAACTTCACTGTCTCTCAACTTCACTGTCTCTCTCTCAACTTCACTGTCTCTCTCTCAACTTCACTGTCTCTCAACTTCACTGTCTCTCAACTTCACTGTCTGTCTCACAACTTCACCGTCTCTCTCTCAACTTCACTGTCTCACAACTTCACTGTCTCTCTCTCAACTTCACTGTCTCACAACTGTCTCACAACTTCACTGTCTCTCAACTTCACTGTCTCACAACTTCACTGTCTCACAACTTCACTGTCTCTCTCTCAACTTCACTGTCTCACAACTTCACTGTCTCACAACTTCACTGTCTCTCAACTTCACTGTCTCACAACTTCACTGTCTCTCTCTCAACTTCACTGTCTCTCTCTCAACTTCACTGTCTCTCAACTTCACTGTCTCTCTCTCTCAACTTCACTGTCTCTCTCTCAACTTCACTGTCTCTCTCTCAACTTCACTGTCTCTCACTCAACTTCACTGTCTGTCTCTCAACTTCACTGTCTCACAACTTCACTGTCTCTCTCACAACTTCACTGTCTCACAACTTCACTGTCTCTCTCACAACATCACTGTCTCACAACTTCACTGTCTCTCAACTTCACTGTCTCACAACTTCACTGTCTCTCTCTCAACTTCACTGTCTCTCTCACAACTTCACTGTCTCTCTCTCTCAACTTCACTGTCTCTCTCTCAACTTCACTGTCTCTCTCTCAACTTCACTGTCTCTCTCACAACTTCACTGTCTCTCTCACAACTTCACTGTCTCTCTCTCAACTTCACTGTCTCACAACTTCACTGTCTCTCTCTCAACTTCACTGTCTCTCTCTCAACTTCACTGTCTCACAACTTCACTGTCTCTCTCTCAACTTCACTGTCTGTCTCTCAACTTCACTGTCTCTCTCTCAACTTCACTGTCTCTCTCTCAACTTCACTGTCTCTCTCTCAACTTCACTGTCTCACAACTTCACTGTCTCTCTCACAACTTCACTGTCTCTCTCTCAACTTCACTGTCTCACAACTGTCTCTCAACTTCACTGTCTCTCTCTCAACTTCACTGTCTCACAACTTCACTGTCTCTCTCTCAACTTCACTGTCTCACAACTTCACTGTCTCACAACTTCACTGTCTCTCTCTCAACTTCACTGTCTCACAACTTCACTGTCTCTCTCTCAACTTCACTGTCTCACAACTTCACTGTCTCTCAACTTCACTGTCTCACAACTTCACTGTCTCACAACTTCACTGTCTCTCTCTCAACTTCACTGTCTCACAACTTCACTGTCTCACAACTTCACTGTCTCTCTCTCAACTTCACTGTCTCACAACTTCACTGTCTCTCAACTTCACTGTCTCACAACTTCACTGTCTCACAACTTCACTGTCTCTCTCTCAACTTCACTGTCTCTCACTCAACTTCACTGTCTGTCTCTCAACTTCACTGTCTCACAACTTCACTGTCTCACAATTTCACTGTCTCTCTCACAACTTCACTGTCTCTCTCTCAACTTCACTGTCTCTCTCTCAACTTCACTGTCTCTCTCTCAACTTCACTGTCTCTCTCACAACTTCACTGTCTCTCTCTCAACTTCACTGTCTCACAACTTCACTGTCTCTCTCTCAACTTCACTGTCTCTCAACTTCACTGTCTCTCTCTCAACTTCACTGTCTCACAACTTCACTGTCTCTCTCTCAACTTCACTGTCTCACAACTTCACTGTCTCTCTCTCAACTTCACTGTCTGTCTCTCAACTTCACTGTCTCTCTCTCAACTTCACTGTCTCTCTCTCAACTTCACTGTCTCACAACTTCACTGTCTCTCTCACAACTTCACTGTCTCTCTCTCAACTTCACTGTCTCACAACTGTCTCACAACTTCACTGTCTCACAACTTCACTGTCTCTCTCTCAACTTCACTGTCTCTCTCTCAACTTCACTGTCTCACAATCACTGTCTCTCAACTTCACTGTCTCACAACTTCACTGTCTCACAACTTCACTGTCTCTCTCTCAACTTCACTGTCTCTCAACTTCACTGTCTCACAACTTCACTGTCTCACAACTTCACTGTCTCTCTCTCAACTTCACTGTCTCACAACTTCACTGTCTCTCTCTCAACTTCACTGTCTCTCTCACAACTTCACTGTCTCACAACTTCACTGTCTCTCTCTCAACTTCACTGTCTCTCTCTCAACTTCACTGTCTCTCTCTCAACGTCACTGTCTCTCTCTCAACTTCACAGTCTCACAACTTCACTGTCTCTCTCACAACTTCACTGTCTCTCTCTCAACTTCACTGTCTCACAACTTCACTGTCTCTCTCTCAACTTCACTGTCTCACAACTTCACTGTCTCACAACTTCACTGTCTCTCTCTCAACTTCACTGTCTCTCTCTCAACTTCGTTGCAACAAACTTACAAAAGACATCGCAGCTTTTATCGCAATTTTTTTTACAAAAGTTCCCCCGAAATCAGGCATTTTGGGCCGCAACAATCTCAGAAAAAGGCCGTGAAATCCTGGAGGGACTGACTAACAGTAAGTAATATATATATATATATATATATATATATATATATATATATATATATATATATATATATATATATATATATATATATATATATATATATATATATCTGATACTCAGGTTCAGCTTGTAGAGAAACATCAGAAATATTGATCATTGATCAGTTTCACACAACACAAAGTTATCAAACATTTTAATTTTATTTTGTTAGAAAACAAAGTGAGAGAAAAGATGTTTAAAACACAGATGGGATAATCAGCAGATTAGTTTAACTGTCAAGAATAAAATGATTTTAATGAACTGACCAACAGGTAAACTCTGACCAACAGGTAAACTCTGACCAACAGGTAAACTCTGACCACATTCAGTTCTTCAAAATAAAAGCCTGACTGAGAATAAAAGAATGAAATGGGTTAGTTAAGTTAAACTTTACTTTGAAAAACCGAAGAAGAGGATTTAAATCTGATGTAGAAAGTATATATTTATAACTTTTATATTTCAGGAAAACTAAAGATGTCAATTCAGACTAAAAGTTTTTTATTTTAAATTCAGAAATCCATGAAAACAAAGAAGAAGAATCCTCTCAGCTGTTTCCGTGACGACCGTCATCAGCTGATCACAGCTCGTCTTCCTTCGTCACTGAAAGGAAATGACATCATCAGTCACAGGAAGCACATAACCACAATAAAACTGAATATAAACAACAATATATATTTAAGTTTCTTATAGTAGTACCTGTGTGTGTCTGTGTTGCCGTGGTTACCTGTGCGTATCTGTGTTGCCGTGGTTACCTGTGTTTATCTGTGTTGCCGTGGTTACCTTTCTTGACGATGTCGAGGATGGAGCGGACGAGGCGGATGGCGCCGACAGCTGAAGCTTCTCCTTTAGCGTTAGCAGCGTGACACTCGTACGATCCCTCGTCTTCCTCCGTCAGAGGGGAGATCTGAAACACAGCAGCTGATTGGTCCAACACACTGCTGGAGGCATGACATCACCACAACATATATATATATATATATATATATATATAGAGATATATATATATATATATCTATATATATATGTATATATAATAGGGCTGTCAAACGATTAATTTTTTTTATCGCGATTAATCGCATATTTTATCACGTGATTAAAATTCTATTATTTTGCATTTCAGTTTTTAAGTCCATATTAACAATGGAAAGCCATTGCTACCAGAGGATCTTAATTGGGAATCAAATGAATGCAAAGAAAGTTACTTTATGAACTTGATTTTAAGATTTGTATTTATTTATTTACTGTAAAAAAAAGAAACGTGTGAATCTGTCATTATTGCACAATTCCTCCAAGTATCTAACTAAAAAACAAACAATATCCTTATATATATATATATATATATTATACCCTCTCCTTACTAGAGTCAATCTAGTGTTTAGTAACTCCTAAATAATGTTGATTCCTCACTGACGTCCAGTGATCACGGTTAATGAGACAGAGTTTGAACTCTGCAGCTGTTCCAGTATGGCTGCTTCCTCCGTGGAGTACAGGCTGTGTGGTGAGACTACTGTCCCCCTCGACGGCCGTGTATAAGACGGTCAGGTGAGACTACTGTCCTCCTCGACGGCCATGTATAAGACGGTCAGGTGAGACTACTGTCCTCCTCGACGGCCGTGTATAAGACGGTCAGGTGAGACTACTGTCCTCCTCGACGGCCATGTATAAGACGGTCAGGTGAGACTACTGTCCTCGTCGACGGCCGTGTATAAGACGGTCAGGTGAGACTACTGTCCTCCTCGACGGCCGTGTATAAGACGGTCAGGTGAGACTACTGTCCTCCTCGACGGCCGTGTATAAGACGGTCAGGTGAGACTACTGTCCTCCTCGACGGCCGTGTATGAGACGGTCAGGTGAGACTACTGTCCCCCTCGACGGCCATGTATAAGACGGTCAAGTGAGACTACTGTCCCCCTCGACGGCCGTGTATAAGACGGTCAGGTGAGACTACTGTCCTCCTCGACGGCCATGTATAAGACGGTCAGGTGAGACTACTGTCCCCCTCGACGGCCATGTATAAGACGGTCAGGTGAGACTACTGTCCTCCTCGACGGCCGTGTATAAGACGGTCAGGTGAGACTACTGTCCCCCTCGACGGCCGTGTATAAGACGGTCAGGTGAGACTACTGTCCCCCTAAACGGCCATGTATAAGACGGTCAGGTGAGACTACTGTCCCCCTCGACGGCCATGTATAAGACGGTCAGGTGAGACTACTGTCCCCCTCGACGGCCATGTATAAGACGGTCAGGTGAGACTACTGTCCCCCTCGACGGCCATGTATAAGACGGTCAGGTGAGACTACTGTCCTCCTCGACGGCCATGTATAAGACGGTCAGGTGAGACTACTGTCCTCCTCGACGGCCATGTATAAGACGGTCAGGTGAGACTACTGTCCTCCTCGACGGCCATGAAGACGGTCAGGTGAGACTACTGTCCTCCTCGACGGCCGTGTATAAGACGGTCAGGTGAGACTACTGTCCTCCTCGACGGCCATGAAGACGGTCAGGTGAGACTACTGTCCTCCTCGACGGCCATGAAGACGGTCAGGTGAGACTACTGTCCTCCTCGACGGCCATGTATAAGACGGTCAGGTGAGACTACTGTCCCCCTCGACGGCCGTGTATAAGACGGTTAGGTGAGACTACTGTCCTCCTCGACGGACGTGTATAAGACGGTCAGGTGAGACTACTGTCCTCCTCGACGGCCGTGTATAAGACGGTCAGGTGAGACTACTGTCCTCCTCGACGGCCGTGTATAAGACGGTCAGGTGAGACTATTGTCCTCCTCGACGGCCGTGTATAAGACGGTCAGGTGAGACTACTGTCCTCCTCGACGGCCATGTATAAGACGGTCAGGTGAGACTACTGTCCTCCTCGACGGCCATGTATAAGACGGTCAGGTGAGACTACTGTCCCCCTCGACGGCCATGTATAAGACGGTCAGGTGAGACTACTGTCCTCCTCGACGGCCGTGTATAAGTCGGTCAGGTGAGACTACTGTCCTCCTCGACGGCCGTGAAGACGGTCAGGTGAGACTACTGTCCTCCTCGACGGCCATGAAGACGGTCAGGTGAGACTACTGTCCTCCTCGACGGCCGTGTATAAGACGGTCAGGTGAGACTACTGTCCTCCTCGACGGCCATGAAGACGGTCAGGTGAGACTACTGTCGTCCTCGACGGCCATGAAGACGGTCAGGTGAGACTACTGTCGTCCTCGACGGCCATGAAGACGGTCAGGTGAGACTACTGTCCTCGACGGCCGTGTATAAGACGGTCAGGTGAGACTACTGTCCCCCTTGACGGCCATGTATAAGACGGTCAGGTGAGACTACTGTCCTCCTCGACGGCCATGAAGACGGTCAGGTGAGACTACTGTCCTCCTCGACGGCCGTGTATAAGACGGTCAGGTGAGACTACTGTCCTCCTCGACGGCCATGTATAAGACGGTCAGGTGAGACTACTGTCCTCCTCGACGGCCATGAAGACGGTCAGGTGAGACTACTGTCCTCCTCGACGGCCATGAAGACGGTCAGGTGAGACTACTGTCCTCCTCGACGGCCGTGTATAAGACGGTCAGGTGAGACTACTGTCCTCCTCGACGGCCATGAAGACGGTCAGGTGAGACTACTGTCCTCCTCGACGGCCATGAAGACGGTCAGGTGAGACTACTGTCCTCCTCGACGGCCATGTATAAGACGGTCAGGTGAGACTACTGTCCCCCTCGACGGCCGTGTATAAGACGGTTAGGTGAGACTACTGTCCTCCTCGACGGACGTGTATAAGACGGTCAGGTGAGACTACTGTCCTCCTCGACGGCCGTGTATAAGACGGTCAGGTGAGACTACTGTCCCCCTCGACGGCCATGTATAAGACGGTCAGGTGAGACTACTGTCCTCCTCGACGGCCGTGTATAAGTCGGTCAGGTGAGACTACTGTCCTCCTCGACGGCCGTGAAGACGGTCAGGTGAGACTACTGTCCTCCTCGACGGCCATGAAGACGGTCAGGTGAGACTACTGTCCTCCTCGACGGCCGTGTATAAGACGGTCAGGTGAGACTACTGTCCTCCTCGACGGCCATGAAGACGGTCAGGTGAGACTACTGTCCTCCTCGACGGCCATGAAGACGGTCAGGTGAGACTACTGTCCTCCTCGACGGCCGTGTATAAGACGGTCAGGTGAGACTACTGTCCCCCTCGACGGCCGTGTATAAGACGGTCAGGTGAGACTACTGTCCTCCTCGACGGCCATGTATAAGACGGTCAGGTGAGACTACTGTCCTCCTCGACGGCCATGTATAAGACGGTCAGGTGAGACTACTGTCCCCCTCGACGGCCATGTATAAGACGGTCAGGTGAGACTACTGTCCTCCTCGACGGCCATGTATAAGACGGTCAGGTGAGACTACTGTCCCCCTCGACGGCCATGTATAAGACGGTCAGGTGAGACTACTGTCCTCCTCGACGGCCGTGTATAAGACGGTCAGGTGAGACTACTGTCCTCCTCGACGGCCATGAAGACGGTCAGGTGAGACTACTGTCCTCCTCGACGGCCATGAAGACGGTCAGGTGAGACTACTGTCCTCCTCGACGGCCGTGTATAAGACGGTCAGGTGAGACTACTGTCCTCCTCGACGGCCATGAAGACGGTCAGGTGAGACTACTGTCCTCCTCGACGGCCATGAAGACGGTCAGGTGAGACTACTGTCCTTCTCGACGGCCACGTATAAGACGGTCAGGTGAGACTACTGTCCCCCTCGACGGCCACGTATAAGACGGTCAGGTGAGACTACTGTCCTCCTCGACGGCCGTGTATAAGACGGTCAGGTGAGACTACTGTCCTCCTCGACGGCCATGAAGACGGTCAGGTGAGACTACTGTCCTCCTCGACGGCCATGAAGACGGTCAGGTGAGACTACTGTCCTCCTCGACGGCCATGAAGACGGTCAGGTGAGACTACTGTCCTCCTCGACGGCCGTGTATAAGACGGTCAGGTGAGACTACTGTCCTCCTCGACGGCCATGAAGACGGTCAGGTGAGACTACTGTCTTCCTCGACGGCCATGAAGACGGTCAGGTGAGACTACTGTCCTCCTCGACGGCCGTGTATAAGACGGTCAGGTGAGACTACTGTCCTCCTCGACGGCCGTGTATAAGACGGTCAGGTGAGACTACTGTCCCCCTCGACGGCCGTGTATAAGACGGTCAGGTGAGACTACTGTCCTCCTCGACGGCCATGTATAAGACGGTCAGGTGAGACTACTGTCCCCCTCGACGGCCACGTATAAGACGGTCAGGTGAGACTACTGTCCTCCTCGACGGCCGTGTATAAGACGGTCAGGTGAGACTACTGTCCTCCTCGACGGCCATGAAGACGGTCAGGTGAGACTACTGTCCTCCTCGACGGCCATGAAGACGGTCAGGTGAGACTACTGTCCTCCTCGACGGCCGTGTATAAGACGGTCAGGTGAGACTACTGTCCTCCTCGACGGCCATGAAGACGGTCAGGTGAGACTACTGTCCTCCTCGACGGCCATGAAGACGGTCAGGTGAAACTACTGTCCTCCTCGACGGCCGTGTATAAGACGGTCAGGTGAGACTACTGTCCTCCTCGACGGCCGTGTATAAGACGGTCAGGTGAGACTACTGTCCTCCTCGACGGCCATGAAGACGGTCAGGTGAGACTACTGTCCTCCTCGACGGCCATGAAGACGGTCAGGTGAGACTACTGTCCCCCTCGACGGCCATGTATAAGACGTTCAGGTGAGACTACTGTCCCCCTCGACGGCCGTGTATAAGACGGTCAGGTGAGACTACTGTCCTCCTCGACGGCCATGTATAAGACGGTCAGGTGAGACTACTGTCCTCCTCGACGGCCATGTATAAGACGGTCAGGTGAGACTACTGTCCCCCTCGACGGCCATGTATAAGACGGTCAGGTGAGACTACTGTCCTCCTCGACGGCCATGTATAAGACGGTCAGGTGAGACTACTGTCCCCCTCGACGGCCATGTATAAGACGGTCAGGTGAGACTACTGTCCTCCTCGACGGCCGTGTATAAGACGGTCAGGTGAGACTACTGTCCTCCTCGACGGCCATGAAGACGGTCAGGTGAGACTACTGTCCTCCTCGACGGCCATGAAGACGGTCAGGTGAGACTACTGTCCTCCTCGACGGCCGTGTATAAGACGGTCAGGTGAGACTACTGTCCTCCTCGACGGCCATGAAGACGGTCAGGTGAGACTACTGTCCTCCTCGACGGCCATGAAGACGGTCAGGTGAGACTACTGTCCTTCTCGACGGCCACGTATAAGACGGTCAGGTGAGACTACTGTCCCCCTCGACGGCCACGTATAAGACGGTCAGGTGAGACTACTGTCCTCCTCGACGGCCGTGTATAAGACGGTCAGGTGAGACTACTGTCCTCCTCGACGGCCATGAAGACGGTCAGGTGAGACTACTGTCCTCCTCGACGGCCATGAAGACGGTCAGGTGAGACTACTGTCCTCCTCGACGGCCATGAAGACGGTCAGGTGAGACTACTGTCCTCCTCGACGGCCGTGTATAAGACGGTCAGGTGAGACTACTGTCCTCCTCGACGGCCATGAAGACGGTCAGGTGAGACTACTGTCTTCCTCGACGGCCATGAAGACGGTCAGGTGAGACTACTGTCCTCCTCGACGGCCGTGTATAAGACGGTCAGGTGAGACTACTGTCCTCCTCGACGGCCGTGTATAAGACGGTCAGGTGAGACTACTGTCCCCCTCGACGGCCGTGTATAAGACGGTCAGGTGAGACTACTGTCCTCCTCGACGGCCATGTATAAGACGGTCAGGTGAGACTACTGTCCCCCTCGACGGCCACGTATAAGACGGTCAGGTGAGACTACTGTCCTCCTCGACGGCCGTGTATAAGACGGTCAGGTGAGACTACTGTCCTCCTCGACGGCCATGAAGACGGTCAGGTGAGACTACTGTCCTCCTCGACGGCCGTGTATAAGACGGTCAGGTGAGACTACTGTCCTCCTCGACGGCCGTGTATAAGACGGTCAGGTGAGACTACTGTCCCCCTCGACGGCCACGTATAAGACGGTCAGGTGAGACTACTGTCCTCCTCGACGGCCGTGTATAAGACGGTCAGGTGAGACTACTGTCCTCCTCGACGGCCATGAAGACGGTCAGGTGAGACTACTGTCCTCCTCGACGGCCATGAAGACGGTCAGGTGAGACTACTGTCCTCCTCGACGGCCATGAAGACGGTCAGGTGAGACTACTGTCCTCCTCGACGGCCGTGTATAAGACGGTCAGGTGAGACTACTGTCCTCCTCGACGGCCGTGTATAAGACGGTCAGGTGAGACTACTGTCCCCCTCGACGGCCGTGTATAAGACGGTCAGGTGAGACTAATGTCCTCCTCGACGGCCATGTATAAGACGGTCAGGTGAGACTACTGTCCCCCTCGACGGCCACGTATAAGACGGTCAGGTGAGACTACTGTCCTCCTCGACGGCCGTGTATAAGACGGTCAGGTGAGACTACTGTCCTCCTCGACGGCCATGAAGACGGTCAGGTGAGACTACTGTCCTCCTTGACGGCCATGAAGACGGTCAGGTGAGACTACTGTCCTCCTCGACGGCCATGAAGACGGTCAGGTGAGACTACTGTCCTCCTCGACGGCCGTGTATAAGACGGTCAGGTGAGACTACTGTCCTCCTCGACGGCCATGAAGACGGTCAGGTGAGACTACTGTCCTCCTCGACAGCCATGAAGACGGTCAGGTGAAACTACTGTCCTCCTCGACAGCCGTGTATAAGACGGTCAGGTGAGACTACTGTCCTCCTCGACGGCTGTGTATAAGACGGTCAGGTGAGACTACTGTCCCCCTCGACGGCCGTGTATTAGACGGTCAGGTGAGACTACTGTCCTCCTCGACGGCCATGTATAAGACGGTCAGGTGAGACTACTGTCCCCCTCGACGGCCATGAAGACGCTCAGGTGAAACTACTGTCCTCCTCGACAGCCGTGTATAAGACGGTCAGGTGAGACTACTGTCCTCCTCGACGGCTGTGTATAAGACGGTCAGGTGAGACTACTGTCCCCCTCGACGGCCGTGTATTAGACGGTCAGGTGAGACTACTGTCCTCCTCGACGGCCACGTATAAGACGGTCAGGTGAGACTACTGTCCTCCTCGACGACAATGAGACAGGTTAGAACATGCCAACCGTAGTACGTCTTTAAGACCCGAGTCCTCTACGATGCTGACAGGTCTGCAGTTAGTTGCCACCCGTTTCGCAAGACCTGTAGTAATTTTTTTGGATTTGGTTTCATCAACAGGTCGGCTAGTAGCACTCTCCAAAATACTGCTTAGCCTGAGTGGGTAGTGTCGGTACACGATCCGTTCTGCCTGCACGATCCGTTCTGCACATGCGCAAAATTTTCGCGCATGCGCAGTTGTACGAGGATTTACGACACTGCACGATCTGTTCCATGCTTCCGGTCGACAGGCAAGCTAACGTTAGTTTAGCTAACAGCTAATTCGGCTAACTGTTAGCTGAGACAGCATGTAATAACTTTAAAAGACCCTCAAAATAAAACTTGAAAATAAACGTTGACATATATAACAAACACCTAACATATATAACAGCTGTTACGTCAGTTCTACTTTACTTGTGCTCATTTAAAATACAATCACTCAATACTTGTCTTTATTGTTATTACCGTGAAGTCTTAATTTAGCTGCAGCTGCTTTTCCCATTACGTTTGAGTTAACATTATTTTAGACTTAATCTAGCTGTCAGCTAGCGGTTAGCCAAATTAGCTGTTAGCTAAACTAACGTTAGCTTCCCGGTGGAGGCTAGCCATAGGCTAGCGTGGAACAGATCGTGCAGGTCGTATCCTCGGTAAAACAGTATTATCTTGCGCATGTGCAGAACGGATCGTGTACCGACAGGTAGCATGCTAGCATTAGCATCAACCTGAGTCACGTTAACTAGCTCGTAGGTGGTAGCTCCAGCTTGATGTGCTTCGTGATATTTTAATTCAGCTTTACACAACGTGCATATGGCTTTGACTTGTCTACGAGCCGTCTGGGAGTTTCTGAAAACAAAAAGCTCCATTCAGAGTTATTGCTGCTGTGTTTCTCCATCATGCTGCAGCAGCAGCAGCAGGATGTGTTAGGAGGAAGTGGCAGCTTGATGATCAGTAACGGTGCTGCAAAGGGTCAAAATAGTAGCCTGTTAGGACCACGCCAAGCCCAGTGAAGTGGAATAAATTAATAAATGGAGGCATGCGATTAAAAAAAATGAATCGCATCGCGTCGGCCCTTAATCGCATCGCGATTAACGCGTTAACGTTGGCAGCCCTAATATATATATATATAATGTAAGTATAATGTATATATAATGTATATAAACTGACCAGGACCCAGCCAGTGACCTCGTGTTTCTCTGGTCCTCCTCTCGTCTGGATGGCCAGGTTATCTTTGTCTCCAGGAAGAAGCTCCTCCCTCTTCTTCCCTCCCAGCACCTGAGAGGTATTACACAAAACCACAATAATTAACCTGGGATAATCCTGACCAGGCTAACAGCCAGGCTAACAGCTAGCCTGCTCCTGACCAGGCTAACAGCCAGGCTAACAGCCAGGCTAACAGCTAGCCTGCTCCTGACCAGGCTAACAGCCAGGCTAACAGCTAGCCTGCTACTGACCAGGCTAACAGCCAGGCTAACAGCCAGGCTAACGGCTAGCCTGCTCCTGACCAGGCTAACAGCCAGGCTAACAGCCAGGCTAACGGCTAGCCTGCTACTGACCAGGCTAACAGCCAGGCTAACAGCTAGCCTGCTACTGACCAGGCTAACAGCCAGGCTAACAGCCAGGCTAACAGCTAGCCTGCTCCTGACCAGGCTAACAGCCAGGCTAACAGCCAGGCTAACAGCTAGCCTGCTACTGACCAGGCTAACAGATAGGGATATAACAGATATTAATACTAGATAATATAACCCATTATATGAGACATAGTATATTAATACTAGATAATATAACCCATTATATGAGACATAGTATATTAATACTAGATAATATAACCCATTATATATATAGTATATTAATACTAGATAATATAACCCATTATATATATAGTATATTAATACTAGATAATATAACCCATTATATGAGACATAGTATATTAATACTAGATAATATAACCCATTATATTAGACATAGTATATTAATACTAGATAATATAACCCATTATATATATAGTATATTAATACTAGATAATATAACCCATTATATATATAGTATATTAATACTAGATAATATAACCCATTATATGAGACATAGTATATTAATACTAGATAATATAACCCATTATATTAGACATAGTATATTAATATTAGATAATATAACCCATTATATATATAGTATATTAATACTAGATAATATAACCCATTATATGAGACATAGTATATTAATACTAGATAATATAACCCATTATATATATAGTATATTAATACTAGATAATATAACCCATTATATGAGACATAGTTTATTGTACTGGTTACTGCTGCCGCCTGCTCTCGTCTACTTTACAGGCGAGGAGCAGTTCATCTCCAACGAGCCTATTGTTTCTACAAACTGCAGCAGGAAACAGGAAGTGGAGCGCCGAGGAGTCACGCCAGCAGGAAACAGGAAGTGGAGCGCAGAGGAGTCACAACTCAAGTCTGCAGATCATATTTATATTTAAATAAGAGGTCAAACTTATAGTTTTAGACTGCCGGGGACTTCCTTCCTTCCTCTGACCCTCTGAGCTTCTCTCTCCTCTCTCGCCATCTGTGAGCCTCCATGTCCCAGAAAGTCTTGTCACTAACCTAGTTCTGGGGGGCTTGTTCTCCAGAGTCCTTATGTTGTTTTATCACCCAGCAGGTTTCCCTGGATTAGGGTGGCGCCTAAATCATGGCTGCAGCTGTTGCCGTGGTCCTGCTGCACCCCCTGTTACACCCTGCTGCGCTCTGCTACGTCCTGCTACATCCTGCTACGTCC
>NC_050173.1:53954116-53964116 GCF_008315115.2 Sander lucioperca | reverse complement strand
ACACACACTACACACACACTACACACACACTACACACACTACAACACACTACACACACTACACACACACTACACACACACTACACACACTACACACACTACAAAACACTACACACACTACACACACTACACACACACTACAACACACTACACACACTACACACACACCACACACACACTACACACACTACAACACACTACACACACTACACACACTACAACACACTACACACACTACAACACACTACACACACTACACACACACTACACACACACTACACACACTACAACACACTACACACACTACACACACTACACACACACTACACACACTACACACACTACAACACACTACACACACTACACACACTACACACACACTACACACACACTACAACACACTACACACACACTACACACACACTACACACACTACACACACTACAACACACTACACACACTACACACACTACACACACTACACACACACTACAACACACTACACACACTACAACACACTACACACACTACACACACTACAACACACTACACACACTACACACACTACAACACACTACACACACTACAACACACTACACACACTACACACACTACAACACACTACACACACTACACACACACTACACACACTACACACACTACACACACTACACACACTACACACACACTACAACACACTACACACACTACACACACACTACACACACACCACACACTACACACACTACACACACTACACACACACTACAACACACTACACACACTACAACACACTACACACACTACAACACACTACACACACTACAACACACTACACACACTACAACACACTACACACACTACACACACACTACAACACACTACACACACTACAACACACTACACACACTACAACACACTACACACACTACACACACTACACACACTACACACACTACAACACACTACACACACTACACACACTACAACACACTACACACACTACACACACTACAACACACTACACACACTACAACACACTACACACACTACAACACACTACACACACTACAACACACTACACACACTACACACACTACACACACAACACACTACACACACTACAACACACTACACACACTACAACACACTACACACACTACACACACTACAACACACTACACACACTACACACACTACAACACACTACACACACTACAACACACTACACACACTACAACACACTACACACACTACACACACTACACACACTACAACACACTACACACACTACAACACACTACACACACTACAACACACTACACACACTACACACACTACAACACACTACACACACTACAACACACTACACACACTACAACACACTACACACACTACAACACAGGCCGTAGTTTAAATTATTATCAGATCGTAGAGATGAGATGAGATGAGATGAGATTATCAGATCGTAGAGATGAGATGAGATGAGATTATCAGATCGTAGAGATGAGATGAGATGAGATTATCAGATCGTAGAGATGAGATGAGATGAGATGAGATTATCAGATCGTAGAGATGAGATGAGATGAGATTATCAGATCGTAGAGATGAGATGAGATGAGATTATCAGATCGTAGAGATGAGATGAGATGAGATTATCAGATCGTAGAGATGAGATTATGACATTGTTCACTAATAATATGACCAACCAAATGCACACAGAGAACCCTCAATGACAATATACAGAGTACTGCTCAGTAGGAGATTCTAAGTAATAATAAGTAATACTTTGAATTGAGGTTGTCTATTTTCTTGAATGACATGACTAGGCATTGCATTCCAATTAATCATGGCTCTATATACTACTGTGTTTTCCTTTGTTCTTACTTTAGGTAAAGTGAATCTGCCCTCCGTAGCACGCCTAGTAGTCATGTTTATCAGAACTAAGACCAAGTTACTGATACAACAGCCTCGGCTGGTTAGTCACTAAAATATTTATAGTAAAGTTGAGCAATGAGGCAGTTAATCTGTTCCTTACACTTAACCAGGATAAGCAGCCATGCACTGCATCAACGCTTGATCTGAGTGGGCACCTTAGTAAACAGGAGAGGGAGGAAAGGGAGGAGAGAACAGAGGGAGGAGAGGGAGAGAACATAGGGAGGAGAGGGAGGGAGAGAACAGAGGGAGGAGAGGGAGAGAACAGAGGGAGGAGAGGGAGAGAACAGAGGGAGGAGAGGGAGGAGAGAGGAGAGGGAGAGAACAGAGGGAGGAGAGGGAGAGAACAGAGGGAGGAGAGAACAGAGGGAGGAGAGGGAGGAGAGAACAGAGGGAGGAGAGGGAGAGAACAGAGGGAGGAGAGGAAGGAGAGGGAGAGAAGAGAGGGAGGAGAGGGAGAGAACAGAGGGAGGAGAGGAAGGAGAGGGAGAGAAGAGAGGGAGGAGAGGGAGAGGGGGATATCTCCTGTAGTATTAGATATATCTCCTGTAGTATTAGATATATCTCCTGTAGTATTAGAGCTATCTCCTGTAGTATTAGAGCTATCTCCTGTAGTATTAGATATATCTCCTGTAGTATTAGATATATCTCCTGTAGTATTAGATATATCTCCTGTAGTATTAGAGATATCTCCTGTAGTATTGATCATGTAGTATTTGAGATATATTCTGTAGTATTGATCATGTAGTATTTGAGATATATTCTGTAGTATTGATCATGTAGTATTTGAGATATATCCTGTAGTATTGGGTGTAAACTGTGGTCTGTATGTAAAGGAAACATATTAGTACTCCATTGGGTGTATTTGTATCTTTAACTCCTGACTGCAGACCAAGTTTCTGGGAACCAAACGCACCATTATTACTCTATTAATTAATAATCATTATTACTCATAATATTAATAATCATTATTACTCATAATATTAATATTCATTAATACTCATAATATTAATATTCATTAATACTCATAATATTAATATTCATTTCATGAAATTAGATCACTTATTTCAGTCTGGAGATATGAACATGAATTAAACGATCAGCACAAAGATTTTAAACGTGTTTAATGTGAAAACAAATCAACATATAATCAAATATTTCATTAATCGACAGATGAAACAGAGAGGATTCATTATTATTATTATTATTATTATTATTATTATTTGTTTAAACAGAGAGGATTCATTATTATTATTATTATTATTATTATTATTTGTTTAAACAGAGAAGAGGATTTATATGTCTGTTTGTTTGTGAGGAAAACAAACAGGAAATGTTTGCGAGTCAGAGGTCAGCTCTTCCTGTTATTGTTTCTAGTTAGTTCCCACAGAAACAGGAAGAAGCTGCTCACACACACACTTACATCTTCTCATACTCATACACACACACACACACACACACACACATATATATATATACATATATATACATACTGTATACATACACACATGTTTATATCAGATATATTTGACTGTTCAGTTCAGAGAGAAACAGGAAGATAGAGATTCATGATCTCACACTGGGATTCTGTATCACTCTTTAATAACTTCAATAACTTGCAGTACTCTGTGTGTACCTGCAGTACTCTGTGATTATCTGCAGTACAGGTGATGAAGGCAGACAGCAGGTCTCTGTATGGAGAGTCTGATCTGTGAAGTATTTAATGTGTACCTGCAGTATTATCTGCAGTACTTGGTGATGAAGGCAGACAGCAGGTCTCTGTATGGAGAGTCTGATCGAGGAGTTTGGAGTCTGAAAAGTTTGTGGACGGCCGGAGAACGAAGGACGAGGTTATGACTGAATCCCACCAGACTGGAGGTAAACCAGTAGAGAGCCATGGACTGGGGGGGAGAAAACAAAGTGACATCAGAGGCTTGGCAGGATGTGAAGTCATTGTCAGAGACAGAGGCTGAGGCAGTAATACACCTGAAGCTGACACTTACAGATGAACGTAAACGAAAGAATCTAAGTTCTCCTAACTTCATGAAACCGCTGAGCTGTACAGACTCTCTGGTTCTGCTGAGTCAAGTCTCTCTGCTGGACGCCGCTCACTCGCAGAGACACATGACTCATGTCTCTGTATCAACGAGGACTGGCGGGCTAAAGGCCAGGAAAGGGGAAAGGGTGTCTGATGGTGAACCGACCAGCAGCTAACGCAGCAGAATCGTGAGATCTCAGAGCCAACATGTCTGTAAGTCTTTCATCTGATGAATGAGACAGGAATGTGCCAACGCTGACCAAACTCGACCTGACATGTTCGCAGACTAAGATCTGATATCCAATTATGAAAACTCTGCATTCTTCTGTCTGAACCTGGAGCTCTGTAACCTCCAGAATGAACCGATAGAGACAGACTCTATCCCTGACCCTGTTGGTCGTGAATATATCAGCACACAGCAGCTGTTAGACATGTTTCTGTTGTTGGCTAGCAGACGGAATAAAGAGGAGGAAACCTTCACACGATACAAGTCAACAGAGAGAGGAGAGGTTTGCCCCCCATGGGGGCGGGACTTAAATGTGCTCTGTCTCTACAAGCTGCTGATCTGAATGAACCAATCAGCTGATCTGGTCAGATACTCACAGAGGGAACGGTGGCAGCGATGGGAATCATCAACAGCGAGAACGCTCGGACGGCGTTCGTCACAATCCTCTGAACACGAGACGGGTTGACTCTCTGGAGAGAAAACACCTGAAGGAGAAGAGAGCAGCTTTAGGTTGAATGACATCATCAGGTCAGGTGACCCTAACCCCGACTAACCCTAACCCCACGCCAGGTACCTCTACGATGAGCAGGTTGGTGAGTCCGAGACACACCGGAAGCATCCAGCTGGAGTCGGGAACGGTGAGGTCTGGGAACCAGAGAGCGCCACCCGCTGCCAGATCAGCCCCAACATCTGCAAACACATCAGTCACATCAGCCCAACATCTGTCACATCAGCCCAACATCTGCACACACATCTGTCACATCAGCCCAACATCTGTCACATCAGCCCAACATCCCAACATCTGTCACATCAGCCCAACATCTGTCACATCAGCCCAACATCTGTCACATCAGCCCAACATCTGCACACACATCTGTCACATCAGCCCAACATCTGCACACACATCTGTCACATCAGCCCAACATCTGCACACACATCTGTCACATCAGCCCAACATCTGTCACATCAGCCCAACATCTGCACACACATCTGTCACATCAGCCCAACATCTGCACACACATCTGTTACATCAGCCCAACATCTGCACACACATCTGTTAGATTGAGAGAGAGGTTTCGGAGGGCCAGGGAGAGGCTGGGGGGATCTTACCGGACTGATTGAGACTGAGGTTTCGGAGGGCCAGGGAGAGGCTGGGGGGGATCTTACCGGACTGATTGAGACTGAGGTTTCGGAGGGCCAGGGAGAGGCTGGGGGGATCTTACCGGACTGATTGAGACTGAGGTTTCGGAGGGCCAGGGAGAGGCTGGGGGGGATCTTACCGGACTGATTGAGACTGAGGTTTCGGAGGGCCAGGGAGAGGCTGGGGGGATCTTACCGGACTGATTGAGACTGAGGTTTCAGAGGGCCAGGGAGAGGCTGGGGGGATCTTACCGGACTGATTGAGACTGAGGTTTCGGAGGGCCAGGGAGAGGCTGATCCACAGCGGCAGCTGAACCCAGACCAGAACACTGGCTTTGAACGGGTGACAGTTGTCTCTGATGTAGAGCTGAGAGACAAGACGACGCAGATTCTTCTGGAACTGGAACCTGAGAACAAACAACACAACAGATTCTACTTCCTGTGAGGGTAACCCTGGTAACCCCGGTAACCCTGGTAACGCTAACCTGTTTATTAACCCCGCTAGCGTTAGTTTAGCTGTGTGGTTTCGTACCGGCTCTGTTTCTCCGTCCAGCCTCTCTCTCTCGCTCGCACTGACACTTCGTAGCGGAGCCTCTTGGCCAGCTCGGAGATCTCCACCTGCAGCGCCTCCACCTGCACATCACCTGGGGGTTACTATGGTTACCGTGACGGAGAAGAGACTGCACACCACCTGGGGGTTACTATGGTTACCGTGATGGAGAAGAGACTGCACACAAACAGGATCATGTATACGGACACCGTTCATTTTCATCCACTTCAGATGAGTCAGAGAGCTCCTTCCCAGGTTAAATCAGATCTCAAACTCAAACTGTATGTATGTGTATATATATATATATATATATATATATATATATATTTTAGTGCTGTCAGTTAAACGCGTTATTAACGGCGTTAACGCAAATCCATTTTAATGGCGTCAATTTTTTTATCACGAGATTAACGTTCTTTTTGGCCTAGCAAACTTTGTAGTTTTTTCACATGCTGTTGCAACAACTAGTAACGTTAGAAAAACTACAACACCACACCGGATCTAGCTAGACCGGAAACACAACAACAGGCACGCCGCACACACTTGTTTGGGCTTGGAGCCGGCCAGAGAGTAGTAGGCCAACGTTACGTTTTGAGTGGATGGCGAGCGCGAGATGCCAAAATGGATGCCGATAAGATTCTGAATGGAAAGTTTACTTTTAAAAAGTTGTGGAGGGGGACAGTAGTTTTCACGGACACACAGCCTGTACCACACGGAGAAAGCAGCCCAACGGGAACTGCTGCAGAGTGCAAACTCTGTCTCATTAACCGGCACTGGACGTCAGAGAGGAATCAACATTATTTAGGAGTTACTAAACACTAGATTGACTCTGTATATCAGCATACGGTAGAGCTGGGGGTAAACGATTATTTATTAAACGATTAATCGGGCGATTATTTTATCGATTAGTCGACTAATCTAACGACTAATTGGACGATTAATATAACAATTATTTTTCTGTTGCTCGATTAATAAAAATCATAATGTATCTCAAATAAATACCAAAAAATTCTTAATAATATATTTTATTAAACAATTTTGCACAGCAAAAAATCTTCTGCTTTACACAAAATAAAATAATTATTTTACTGTTATACAAAATGAAAGGCCAGCCTGTTTACTCTTTTACAGTACCAACATAACTCTCTTGTTCAAAAAAATCAAGTTGTAGTGCAAAAAAGAAAAACACTGTGCAGTGCACAGTACAGACATTCCTGAGAGTGTTTAACACAACATAACAGTCCCAACATAAAACCTGATGCATAAGCAAACTGACTCTCTTAACTGCTATTCTGTAGGTTTACATGCTAATGCAGCTGTGCACTTTGGTGGTGCTAGGCTAACCAACGCATCTTAGCTCTCTGTGCAGTTTGTTCGTGCTAGGTTAGTAGCTAACGTTCACGTTAGCTAACGTTAGCTACTATAGATAGCTGTGTTCTGCAGCCGTAAGCTAGCTACCATTCAAGCCAACATTAGATGATAACTAACGTTAGCTAAACACAGCTGCCTAGGCGCCAGTAGCTAGCTAACGTTAACGTTAGCTACTAACCTAGCACGAACAAACTGCACGGAGAGCTAAGATAGTTAGCTAGCACCACCTAAGTGCGCAGGCTACACAACACACTACACAAACATGAAATTAATTTAGCTAACGTTAGTACTTGGGACTATATTTTAAGTATTCCCATACCCTCGATGATTAAGGGCGAGCTGTTTTTTTAGGACTTTTTCTTTTCATGGGGCTTTTTGCAGGGCTTTGTTGGGAGTTCTGTGAGGAGGTTGCTGTTTCCTGCAATGTTTTGGTCTCCCACGTGTGTGTGGCGAAGCGTCGACGCAAAAATACGACGTCGACGTAATTTTGACGTCGATGCGTCGACGTCATCGACGTGTCGCTGCAGGCCTAGCATACGGTTTTAGGACTGTGATGTTTGTATAACGTAAAGGTTACAAATGTCCTGCTGTGGCATCCGGTTTTTGGACCATTTAGTTTGTACTGTAGAAGCAGAGTGTTAGTGTTACATCTCAGTTAGGTTAGGTACTTGGAGGAATTGTGCAAAATGACAGATTCACACGTTTCTTTTTTTGACAGTAAATAAATAATAAACAAATACAAATCTTAAAGTCAAGTTCATAAAGTCACTTTCTTTACATTCATTTGATTCCCAATTAAGATCCACTGGTAATAATTGCTTTCCATTGTTAATATGAACTTAAAACCTGTTCTGAAATGCAAAATAATAGAATTTTATTCATGTGATAAAACATGCGATAAATCGTAATTAACTAGAGAAATTTGGCGATTAATCGCGATTAAAAAAATTAATTGTTTGACAGCCCTAATTTATATATATATATATATATATATATATATATATATATATATATATATATATATATATACATACATACAGTTTGAGTTTGAGATCTGATTTAACCTGGGAAGGAGCTCTCTGACTCATCACTTCCTCTGAAGATAAGAATAATCGCGTCTGGCGTGACTCACCTTGGCGATGACAACCATCTGGTAGGCGGCGAGCGGCAGAGTGATGAGTGTCCGGACCGACAGCGTCGCCACAACGATGCTCAGCCACCACGGCAGCCCGCTCAGCTGCTGCACGCTCAGCAGGAAGTGCTCACACAGGTGAACGGGCGCCGAGTCCGAGAGGCCGCCGTACCAGCCAGCTGCACCATCACCGCTATCTTGCCGGCCCCCGGAGAGCCTCCGGACCCCGCCCAGCGTCCCGACTCCTGACAGCGTCCCAAAATCTGACAGCGTCCCAAACCCACCGGAGAGCCTCCGGACCCCGCCCAGCGTCCTGAGTCCTGACAGCGTCCCGAGTCCTGACAGCGTCCCAAACCCTGACAGCGTCCCAAACCCTGACAACGGCCCTAGTCCTGATGGCGTCCCAAACCCTGACAGCGTCCTGACATGTAACATGTGACAGCAGACTTCAGGGGGTCCAGCAGGTGGAGGGGAAGGACAGGTGTGCCCAGATGAAGGTGACTTCCTGTTGATGGCAGCAGAACAGACTCCTCGTACAGGAAGCTGCAGGACGCCGTACCTTACGGCCCCCCCCACGATCAACATGGTTTCCTGAGACATGAGGAGACAGAGTGGGGATGGAAGACGAGTTGAAACTAAATACAGGAAACTGTTTCTCTTCACTTAGCAGGATCACAGCGGCCCTCAACACCGTGAATCAGAGAAATCTATTCTGATTGGTTCATGGCAGCTACATTCACTATACTACTAATACTAATACTAATATACTACTAATACTACTATACTACTAATGCTAACATACTACTAATACTACTATACTACTAATACTAATATACTGCTAATACTAATATACTACTAATACTATCCATCCATTTTCCATCTTCGTCCACTTATCCGGTCTCGGGTCGCGGGGGCAGCAGCTCCAGCAGGGGACCCCAAACTTCCCTTTCCCGAGCCACATTAACCAGCTCCGACTGGGGGATCCCGAGGCGTTCCAAGGCCAGGTTGGAGATATAATCCCTCCACCTAGTCCTGGGTCTTCCCCGAGGCCTCCTCCCAGCTGGACGTGCCTGGAACACCTCCCTAGGGAGGCGCCCAGGGGGCATCCTTACCAGATGCCCGAACCACCTCAACTGGCTGCTTTCGACGCGAAGGAGCAGCGACTCTACTCCGAGCTCCTCACGGATGACTGAGCTTCTCACCCTATCTCTAAGGGAGACACCAGCCACCCTCCTGAGGAAACCCATTTCGGCAGCTTGTACCCTGGATCTCGTTCTTTCGGTCATGACCCAGCCTTCATGACCATAGGTGACGGTAGGAACGAAAATTGACCAGTAGATCGAGAGCTTTGCCTTCTGGCTCAGCTCTCTTTTCATCACAACAGTGCAATAAATTGAATGTATGAAACTCAGATTTAGAGGTGCTGATCCTCATCCCAGCCGCTTCACACTCGGCTGCGAACCGATCCAGTGAGTGCTGAAGGTCACAGGCCGATGATGCCATCAGGACCACATCATCCGCAAAAAGCAGCGATGAGATCCCCAGCCCACCGAACTGCAACCCCTCCCCACCCCGACTACACCTCGATATCCTGTCCATAAATACTACA
>NC_050173.1:53931616-53944116 GCF_008315115.2 Sander lucioperca | reverse complement strand
TTGTAGTTCTGAAAGTGAAGTTGTACAACTGAAGGTAATGTTTGTTTAATGTATGCCTTAGTTTGAGGTTGTTATTGCATTTCTTTAAAAACAATGTAATACAGCACTTAACTGCACCTAATAGTTTAGTTTTTTTAGCGATGATATTGTAAGCAATGTAGGCAATAAAAATGTAGCTTTATATTATTGCTCTTCAATAAAACAAAAGTATTTCTATCCGATTAATCGATGGAATAATGGGTTGAATACTTGATTACTAAAATACTCGATAAATACACTCAACGATGAACCCTTACTGTGTTGATGGATGTGTTTGCTGCTGGCTCTATCACAAACTGTCCCTCAGTTACATCACAGTAGCTCTCTCCCTGTGTGTCTCCCCTCAGCGCTGCATTCAGGTGTCTCCACTCAGCGGTGCGTTCAGGTGTCTCCACTCAGCGGTGCGTTCAGGTGTCTCGGCTCAGCGCTGCGTTCAGCCACTGGCGTGTATGAAGGTTCGGCCCTAAAGCAGACTCTGCGGGGCCCCGCCGGATGTCCCCCGCCACAAAGCGAGTGCTCCCTCTGCGCCGGGTCACAGCCCAGCATTACAGTACCCATAATGCACCTGTGAGCACCGGGAGAGTCAGATTGTTTCTGTTGGTTCAGCTTGATTTTATTTATTTAGTTTAAGGTTGAGTTTGTTCAGAATAAAAATACGCTACCACTGTTAGCTTCATGCTAATTAGCCTCTGTCTGGACAGGTACTGAGAATTAAAAAATAACAATGTGAAGATGACCATTTGTTACAGAAACCAGATTTTAATGATTCATCACTTTTCTGTTAAAGTTACATCATTGAGTCTGTAAAATGTCTGAAAATAAAACTCACCAAAAGTTTCAGTGTCTGTCTGCCTGTCTGTCTGTAGTCTCACTCATTAGGCTCAGTCGAGATTAGTAAAGTGGACGAGAGCAGGCGGCAGCAGCCGGGGGTGGTGACAAAAAGCCTCTGACAGTTTACAGTAAGTTACAGTAAGTGAGTATACAGTAAAGCCTGACAGTTTACAGTAAAGCCTGACAGTTTACAGTAAGCCTGACAGTTTACAGTAAGCCTGACAGTTTACAGTAAAGCCCCCGAGCCTGAGTTAGGGTTAGGGGGTAAGGGTTAGGCTAACCCCTCATTTCCACCAACTGCGGTACGGCTGCGGATTGGCTCCGCTGTGTGTCCTTCAATACCCACCAGGTCTGGGATTTGTTACAGCACGGCTACAGCCATGGCTGACAGCTGAAGTCACGAGATCTCGCGAATTCACGTAGAATAGAACCACAAAACCACCACCAGTTAGTTTCATCCAGAGGAGTAGAGGGGAAACTACTCTGAGCTGTGTTTTCAAGGTGCAGTGCAGGGAGATATGATCCGCCGTGAGCACGCTGGATTTTATTTTGAAAATTAACCAGATGTTTATTTTGTTTCTGTGCTTGACTTCCTGTCCCCACTATCTGCCGTGTGCTGAATTGCTGCGGAGCTCTCCGGCGTCTGGCAACAATAGAAGCTCTGGGTATCACTGGAGCTGGGACACAGCCGTCAGTGGAAATACACACACTGACTTATTACTTATTATTATAACATATTAAAATACACACACTGACTTATTACTTATTATTATAACATATTATTAAAATACACACACTGACTTATTACTTATTATTATAACATTAAAATACACACACTGACTTATTACTTATTATTATAACATTAAAATACACACACTGACTTATTATTATAACATATTATTAAAATACACACACTGACTTATTACTTATTATTATAACATATTAAAATACACACACTGACTTATTATAACATATTATTAAAATACACACACTGACTTATTACTTATTATTATAACCTATTATTAACATACACACATTGACTTTAATGGAAACCTAACGACTCCAACGCCGGTCAGGAGCGGCTCCGCAGCCATTCTGCAGTTGGTGGAAATTGAGGGTAAGTGATGAAGTCGGATGTTGGTAGGAGTACCGATAGCAGTTCAGATTACTAACATCCTACACATTACATTAAGGTTTTGACTTTGTAGATATACCCCTCTCAGTCCTTCCAGAAAACTCTGGAGTTTTTCTGTGATTGTTTTGGGCTAAAATCCTTGATTATGCGTCACGTTTTCTTAAAAAATGGGATGGAATATGCGGGATATTTATGCAATTTTATGTGATGAAATTGCAGGAACTTGCAAAAACTGCGGTTTCATCGTGGCTTCATCGCGGGGTTTGCAGCTTTTCAATGATGTTCACGTCGCGTAATTACGTCACTTCATAACGTTCCCATGGCAACAGCGGAAACGGCTGCTCTTGTGTGAAGTAAACGCAACATTTTTCAACTTTCTGCTAAGATAGGCCTATATAGGACTGTTTTAAAAACTGAAATGCGGGGATTATGAAATCATGCAAGCCCCGCATATTTTGCACGAAAATCGGAAATTTATGCGGCGAAAGTGCGCCGTGTTTGAAAAAATGCGGCCCCCGAAATAAATATGCAGACTTTGGCTGATTATGCATTGAGTTATGAGATCACATAATCAGGTTTTTCTGGAGGGACTGACTAATGTTAGTGCTGCTGCGATTAGTTGACTTAGTTTCCCACATAGACTAACGTGTGGCGGTGCGCCTCACTATCAACACCGGCCGCCACACATTGCATTCGTTATTAGTTGTTTTTTTTAAACGCTATTTAAAACACGTTCAGCTGGATTTCCTCTCCCTGCTCTCCCCCGTCTCTCTGTCACTTGCATCTCGCTCTCACACACACACGCAGAGACACATACACACAAAATAACAATAATAATGAAACGGCGAGCAAGTCTGTACTGTTTATTAACTCTTGACAAGTACAACGACTGTCTTTGGATGTTAAACTTAGACTTTTGCAGTAATGTTTTAAACCCCGCCATGCACGCAGGTGTAAACGCAAGCAGCTACTCACTGCCTGCGTGGTGTTTCTGTTGTGTGTCCGCTGCGTGGATTTTTGTCTTTCCACACCAGAAAGGTGTCTGACTGCTGCTGCTAGCCTTGTCTGTACACATGGATCTTTCTTGATTTACTACACGCAAGCAGTAGTATACTTCATGTTAAACATAAATATATACTGATTTGATTACAGCAACAGACAACGTCGGCAGTATTTTATTTTTTAAAATTACATTTATATCTGCATTTGTCATTTTTTTATTTGGTAACATTTAAGTTATTTATATTGTTTATGGCACAAGTGACATTTTATGTTTTGGCCCTTCAGTTGACTTCAAAATAAAATAGACGAAATAAACACTTGATTTTTTTTCACTTGATTTTTTTTTTTTTTAATTAGTCGCTAAGATTAGTCGACTAATTGAAAAATTAGTCGAAAGATTAATCGTTAGAAAGTTAGTCATTAGTGGCAGCACTTCAATCCAGATGAGTATTGATAAGAATTTTATGCGACTGAAAAAGGCCCGTGTTGAGGATGAGGACCAGCCTGAACCGGAGGTATCAGTCTGAAACAGAGCTCAACAGTCCCACCAGTGGAATTAGTTATGTTATTAATCTGTTCACAATATGTTCAGGCTTCAACCAGTGAGAGACAGGCTCAGGGAGAGAGAGAGAGAGAGAGAGAGAGATAGGTTAGGCATTGAAGTAGGAGAGGACAGCATCCAACAGCGTGATAAGTACGAAAATAAGTATTCCTATATCATATAACAGCTCCCTGCCCAAATACAGCCAAAGCATAGCTTTAATCGGACGTTTAAGCCTTGAATTTTAAAATCCTGGATCGGAAAGGTCCGATATTGGCCAGTGACAGACCTGGATGTGTACGGTATCACCCTGAGGTGAAATGAGTCTGACTTAAGGCGAGACACTACAGGTGAATAGGCTAAAATTTTTAAATAATAGATATCTCCATGAAACTTCCTCAGTTGATTACTTACACAAGTATATAAAAAAAAGTATTACAAGTTTTTGAAATGTTTATGTTTAATTATGCAAATTAGGCATTTTCTCATTAAATATGCGCGATTTTGCATATATTTTCGGTAGATAGATCTGAACATATGATAAAGCCAGGTGCAAAATTCTTTTTTCATTTTGTTTACACACAAGATGAAAACAAAATTACAGAGGGATTTCAGTATATCTGCTTTCATTACCTAGGAAATCAAAATATACTGTCCATAGCCCTAAAAAAATCGATTTTCGCCATGTTTTTTAGCTTAAAATTTCACATAAATCAGGGCAGGAATGATTTATTAACAAATACCTCTGTAAATATCTTCAGAATACTACTAAGTGTATAACTGGAAAGTTTGGTGTACATAGGTGCTACATAGGCTGAGATGTTTATACTGGAGATTGACAAAAAACTCATTTTGAGAAAACAGCATTTAAAGATTTAAATAGTGGAATTTAATACATTTCTATTGGAAAAATTGCTCAAAAACAGAATAAATGCCCAGGCCCTGAGTGATAATAATATAGAATATTTCAAGATCATGAAAATTGATTATTTAATAAAATGGCAAGCATATAAGGCCTACAACTGCAGTAACTTAATGAATTAATATTGGCGTATCATGCACAAAGTTGCAGACAAAACCCACGCTGGACAGTTGTATGGACATAGAACAAGACCAACAATAGATGTCACAGCTTTTTAAAGTCCAACTGTCCATTCCAGCACCATATGTATTTTAGCTGTGCTTAGACTCTAGACTATGTTTTACACTGGCAGCTGTGACGGTCTCAGCTTTTGAGGTCCTGAACATATCAGTTTCTCTCATTGAATTGACCGTCACAACTGAGCTCTGAAGCCACAACTTCTCCATAACAGAAAGCATGACAGAGGCACCTTCATGGCCATACTTGCTGCTGCTCCAGCTTACTTTTCCCACAAAACAGTCCCCTCAGTCAGCTGATGGTGAAGATAACTAACCAGAACCAGTCCTCTCAGTCAGCTGATGGTGAAGATAACTAACCAGAACCAGTCCCCTCAGTCAGCTGATGGTGAAGATAACTAACTAGAAACAGTCCCCTCAGTCAGCTGATGGTGAAGATAACTACCTAGAAACAGTCCTCTCAGTCAGCTGATGGTGAAGATAACTAACCAGAACCAGTCCCCTCAGTCAGCTGATGGTGAAGATAACTAACCAGAACCAGTCCCCTCAGTCAGCTGATGGTGAAGATAACTAATTCAGGCTCCATTTAGCACTGGTTCATAACACAACATAACAAAACTAATTATGACTCATTCAAAAGACCAATATTTAGAACATTGGAGAAAGCAAACAAAGTAGACAAAATTATTATTTGACAGATTATCTTCACACTGTCAGAGATACAAAGAAGAGACGGATCCTGACTAAATACAGGCTCAGTGACCACCAGCTGGGTCAGACAGAGATACACTTCCTCCTCCACGGGGAAAAACTATCTTCACTAAGAGAATTACACCTTGGAAAAATAGCCAAAAAAAGTTAAGACCAGAAGAGAAGCTGGTAGTTCTCCTAGGAGAAGGGACAGCAGCTCCACTGACAGCTAGATATGGATCTGCCTGCTACAGCCTGAGGGACTCACACCACTTAGGATCCCAAAATAACAGATTTGTTTAGTAGCCTATTATATAGTAATTACATTATACAAAAACTGTAACTGTTGTGTTGTGTAATGTAATTGTTTTGTAATATAGTGTGTTGTATCGCGATCAGTACAGTGTGGTACATATGTGACAAATATTTAATATATGACATGTAGGCTATGACTTTCTGTAAACTGCTTTGAGAGAGAGAGAGAGAGAGAGAGAGAGAGAGAGAGAGAGAGGTTGAGAGAGAGACAGACAGACAGGGAGAGAGGGAGAGAGAGAGAGAGAGAGAATGAGAGAGAGAGAGAGAGAGAGAGAGAGAGAGAGAGAGTCTGATTACCTCCGCCGCTGTCTGAACACTCCTGTTTTCTGAACGATAGTTTAAACATCGACGTACTATGTGAAGGCATTTCATCATCTGCTGTCTTAGTTTGTGATCCTCTGTGTCTTGTTGCTAATAACAACTGTTTTCTTCTTCTCTGAGGTGATTTTCGGCCGTTTTCGACGCATTTCTTTCAACATTTTGAGCTACCGCGGAAATGTCAGAGCGCGTCACGTGACGATTCTGAACGAATCACGTTGTCAGAAATTGGCATCAGCCAATGAGATTGCGCATTTTGAGTTAAATCCCCCCTTTTACTTTCACAATTGGTTGCTGATAAAAAGGAAATGACCATATTTGGATCCGACAACATTGTACAGGAGAAAGAGAGCTTTCCAAAGGTATATGTGATGACAGGGTGCAGACAGCGATCGCGGAGCAGCGCGATGATTTAGAACGCCAACTTTTGTTGAATTTAGGTGAAATCTATCGACGCAAACAGACAAAGTGTAGTAAAATAAAGACCTAAATGTGTATTTCGGACTTTATTTCACCACAAGTCTGAAAGAAGACATGTTAATGAAGACAAATAGCCCAAAATCTGAAAATTGACCAGTGAAAAAAAAACGATGTTTTTGCCTGCCGTGTCTCGCCTTAACAGGACAAACGTTTTCAGAGCAGCCGGAAAAAGAGTCCCAACGTGGCTTGAATTCCCAGCCCAAATACAGCCAAAGCATAGCTTTTTAATCCGACGTTTAAGCCTTGAATTTTTAAAATCCTGGATCGGCAGGGTCCGATTTCGTCCAGTGACAAACCGGGATGTGCATGGAATCACCCTGAGGTGAAAGGAGTCTGACTTAACGGGGCGTCTGGTTCTCAGAGCAGCCGGAAAAAGAGTCCCAACGTGGCTTGAATTCCCAGCCCAAAATACAGCCAAAGCATAGCTTTTTAATCCGACGTTTAAGCCTTGAATTTTTAAAATCCTGGATCGGCAGGGTCCGATTCCGAAACACATTCACGTCGGGGCCAAGCCCTTACCCGTGGAGGATCGCCTCCGACATTCGTCTCCTGACCTCTTTTTAGGGAGGCTTGTACAAGACTCTCGCATCACTGTTCCTGTGCTTTTCAACATCTGTCCTTCCACACGCATGCTCCTTCCTTCTCACTCTAGCTTCTTATTGTGGGTGGCCTAGAACACAGTTGCCTATACAGATACAGACCTGGTTCCCATTCTGCATATGGAAATCTCCATCACCACGTGCTATGATGGTTTCTAGTGAGTCAGTGTTGTTAATTAAAAAACCAATGTCTGGAAAAGGTCTCGGCAGAAACGGCACTTTTCTGGTCGCTCATGAATAGTCCGCGCAGGCATCTCTGTCTCTCCTTTTCGCAGATCTGTTAATCCCTGCGTTCAAATAGTTCTGGTGGGTGATAGCCGCCTCAGACTTCCAGCTATAGAGCCATCTGCCTCGGTTTCAGGGAAGCCAGGTGACCTTGGCAGCCCTCAAGGATCCCCTTTAAACGTATCACTACTCGTGCAGCCGCTCGTCAAGGGATGCTCATCAGCCTCTTCCTCTCGTGAGGTCCCGGTCTGTCTGCCATCCTTGAGATCCAGCTGGGGCCTCCCCAACGACGACGCCAAGGCCCTCCAGGAGCCAGAAAAGACATGCTGGCCAGATTCTAGTCTGGTTCCATTTAAAACGTGCTCTCATAGGGGGGGGGGTGGTGGGTGGGAGGGGGGGGTGGGAGCTTTTAAAAAAACAGTACCTTGGTAAAACGAAGGGCAAGTCGTGCACATATGATATAAAAGCGGACGCAAAGTCCACTAAACAAAAGCAAATGAAGCATCAAACCACAGAACCTGCAACCCCCCGGCTTAAAATGATTGTGCTGGGCTAAAATCTCTACTGGGCCCTCCATACGACATCATCAGTTCCATATAAAATACCTCTGTATGAAGCTTAATCTAAAAGCATCAGTCGCGTCTCTCGCCAATCCAGCCAGCTCTCCAAGCTCTCCAAGTCCAAAGTCGCGGCTCTCCAAGTCCACCCTGCCCTTCCCTCTCTCGTTGGTCACGGATATAAACACAGTTGGGAACTCGCAGTGGCATCATTCCAGAAAAAAACTTAAAAGAGATCGACTTAGTATGGTTTTTAACAACGCAGCAGGGGCTCCATACATTTTAATATCGGTTGTGCGCAGAGGCTGGATGCTCACCAAATTGTTAATGAGTATGCACGCCATGCCTCTGTATGGACATATGAGAATGCAGCCACCTCCATTTTCCCACTTCCCCGTCCACCGTTTTCTAATCACTCCTTCCGCAGTTTCTAATCCGTGGATCTCTGGTCCCGTCCAGATACTGCGCCCAGGTACTTTAAAACGCCCCCTCTTTCCAGGTCACCCGCACGCAGGACAGGTGAGGGAGAGACCTCCGCCGCAGGCTCGCCCACTGCGCCAATGGCCTCACTTTTGGCCCAGTTGACTTGGCAGCAGAAATTTCCTTAAACGCGTCTGAACAATACTCCTAAACACAATCTTACATTCTTGTTGGTTTTTATAAACACTATGATGTCGTCTGCGTAGGCTCGATACAGTAAAAATGTGTAGTGAGAAAAACCAGGTAGAAAAACATGGGCCATTTGATGCCAGAGGCGGACGATTATGGCAGCATGGGTTCAATGAATAAGGAGCGTATAAAACATCCCTGACATTGAGCATTCTTGGCTTATCCCCCATGGTAGCTGTGAAGGGTTTACACAACCCACCATTAATGTCGTCAGCACACTCATCATGTTCTCATACATTACCTTATCGCTTGGCGATGAAACGCAGGGCTGAGTCGAACTGCCTCGCAGAACTTTCGCTAACAGGTAACTGTGCTGCAACCGGTCTAACTCGCTTTGCCTGGTCCAAAGAAACCAGACCAGTGTCTACAGCCTCAATGAACCATAGACTGCCAAAATTCACCGAATCATGACACATTGTCAACACTGATGCCTAGCGCCGGGCAGGCACAGTAGGTTTGGGCCTTGTGGATGACGCGGTGCTGTCCGAGCACCGCTTCATCCTGGAGCCAGGACTTTGACAGGCATGTCTTGTAATGCTGATGGCACACAGCAAGAGACTGGCCTCCAGTTCATAATGTCCCTGCAAGTCCCCTTTTTTTAGGGAGAGAGTCAGCACTGGCCTTCCTGGCAACTCTGCGGTACGAGGGGCAGGGACCTCATCAAAACTTTCATAAAAACATGCTAAAATGTCGCGTATATTTCATTATGTCGCCAGAAAGTTTTGTAAAACTCTGGAGGGAGACCATGCAATCCCAGGCCTTTCCCCCGGCTGCTGCCTGGTAGAGGTGCTCTAAAAACCTCGTCTCCTCAGGGGCCGCTCAACTAGCTCCGCATTGTCGTCCCTCAGAAACGCGTGGGCAGGTGCTCTAGCAGAACCTGGTGAAAGCTCGTTTTCGACCTCTGTGTACTCTGTGCTGTAGAGATGCTATCGTAGAAGTCGTCAGGCTTCTCTTCGGATCTGGGAAGCTGTCACGTTAAAAGCTGTCCTCACGTGCCCTGCGAGCTCAGGAGCAGGAGCTATTCCTGCTCTGGCGCGGCATTGCTTCTATCTCTCAAACTAAAAAATAACTTAGTTGGATAGCTCGCGATTAAAGCAGCAGTCTGAAATACGGATATGCCGGATCAGTGCGCCCTCTTTGGCTCTGCATGGGGCCCCGGGCAGGTTCGCCAAATGGGCTTTTATTTTAGACTGTAGTCATTCAAAACGTCCTCGATTTCCTGTGGACACTCTGCGAACTCTGCAGGTCTCAGCTGAATAGTTATCTTGCCAGATCGTTTTCATAGACTTGGGCAATTCTGGAGAAACATTAGAGAGTGTACTGCTGACAAGCTGTCTTGCCTGATTTCACCTTACCCAATGTCTCGGGTCACCACTGCGCTCATGTGACCATAAAATGCTCTCTTGTCTGTCTCTTAAAAACTTTCCAAAAAAAATAAAAACATCCTGCTAAAATTGTGCATCTAAACCAAAGAGAGTGTCCGGTTAAAAGGCATATATCGCACGTATCTGGTTTTAGATGCGATGTAAACATCACAATACACACATGATGATCAGAAAACCGACTCGGCAATATGTACAGCCTGCTCTTAAAAACATTAATGGGGCTTAAAACAATAAAACCTCTAGGGCCTAGGCATAGTATACCGGTTTGTCTCTGAGCTGTGGACGGGCTCATGTGTAGCTGTCTCTCCTCTGGCTGTGGACCCAGTGGACTGTCATCTGGGCTGTGCTGCGTTTCATCGCATACATCGAGAGCGATGTTCTCCGTCATCCTCTGCATGGCTGCTTTTAGAAGCATGCATGTGGTTTGTTAGATTCCGATCCTTAATCATCATCATGTGTAGTCCGTAGTTAAATCACCCCTTCCCAAAAATTAACAAAGCTCCTCTGGTGCACACTCACTTGAAAACGTACTGAGGCTCATCTAAAAAAAGAACTTATCAGGTCCTGGTTTGGAGCTTATACATTTATAAAAAGCCAATTAATAACTTGCATACTGGGCTTGCTTAGTACTAAGAGTCGCGCCTTTATTCTTTCGTGCTACAGTATGAGACTTGGTAAAAGTTTTCGTGGGGGGCAAAGAGGACTGCCCCTCCTCCGGCTGATGCTGCTGAAGGTAATGACCTAACACCACCTCGCCCATGCCCATTCCCAATGCCTCCATCTGTTCTGCATTTAAGAGTGTGCACTGTGGCGTATTTCTTGGCAACATTGGCAATTTAACTTCTTTAAGTTTTACAAACTCAAAAAGGCAAGCCCTCTCTTCACATCTCTGCCATCATTCACCATTTATATAAGATTGGAGAATTTTAAAAATGACTTCATCATGTCAGATGTGAGGAAGACACACAAAAAACGACCACAAAATTAAGACCACAAGTCAACAGACAGTCTTACATTGCTCTCACTTTCTCCATCATTTAAAAGCGGCTAGGTTTGAATCCTCACAACGCAGTTTCTTTAAACTGAAATACTCGCGGTAGAGTGAAGCGCTCTGCTTCCTCCTACCTCGTCAGATTCATCTGAGGGGGGCTCGTATTGGATAGTAAAACACGTGGGCGCTCAAATAGTCTTCAAGTTTGATGTTACATTTACTAATTTTTAGTCTCGGGAGGAACTGTCTATTTGTTGTAACCTGGTACATGTTCTTTCTCCTGTAGGCTGACCGCCCAGAGACCTGGAGTCAGTCAGAGGGCTGACTGACTACAGATAATCAGTCTCTCCTTCTTCCTCATCTTCCTCACGTATTAACTCCTCTTTCTGTCCTCCTCGCCCTCCATCCTCCTCGCTCCCCTCCGTCCTCTCTCACTGCCATTTTTTTGGGCCTGAGAGTTCGCCCCTATTCCTGAGAGTTCTTTCTTTATCTTTTCCGTGGCAGACAATTTAGAACTCTTGTCATTTTTCACACGCAAACGAACTTCCCCTACTTCCCTCCTCTCTGCTTCAGCTTCGCTGCGACTATCAGGACATGTAGCTCCGGTGCCTCATGCTGATTCTCCATCTCACCTGTCTGCTCTAGCACACATGCCTCACCAAATTTTTTTTCTTTTTTCCATTTCTTCTCCCACAACACTTTTCTCTGCTCACAGGCACACTGTCGCCTCACGCCCTCGTTACGCCCTCTCAGCCACTCATTCAGCTACAAACAGCCCACGTGGTATTTACACTTTCTCACTGCCGTGTTCTGGTCGGCATGTCACCGGCATCTGCCACACACGCCGCTGTGCAGCGCGCGGAGTGGATCATCGGGTGCCGCATGCAGCGGGTGAAATGGGGGGGGCGCGGCAGCCCTGGCCCCCAGCTCAGCCCGTTCCCCGGGGAGCGGGGCTCCGTCGGCGGACCGGAGGATTCGGATGCACCTCGTCCCCCTCTCGGCGAGGCCCTGCACCTGGTCAGCCGTGTGGTCCAGCTCTTCCACGAACGAAGCATTCATCTCGGATGCCGTTGCAGATAAATGCACTATTCATTAAAAATCATCTACTTTAACATTAGAACGCCTGCAGGTTTACCTGCCAATCAACTTCCTCGTTCGCGATGGTTCAGTATCATATAGAGTGCTGCCATCCGGTGAGACACGCGCTTTGCAGCAACAATTGGCATACCAGACAGGATCTTTTTTATCGGGGGGAGACTATCTGCCCGTGTCTGGACAAATCTCTTCTGAGGAGTTCCAATCAAGATAAGGTAGGTGGGACGCTTTGACAAGACTATCTGCTTGGTGGCTGTTTGTTCAGTGGTAGCACCTGTACAAACATTTCACTCCCGTGATGGCCCGGCCTCATGACTTGTTTCACTCAGCGCTGTCGCTCACCGTTCATCACAGAAATGACCACAGCGCCGGTTCATCGACCGCTAGCGGAGCCTACTTAATACTACGCGGGTAGTGCCCGAAACTCTTTCCCCACAGTCTAAACTAATGTCGCGCCAACCACGCTGCACGGTAACACTAGGACAGATCTTAATTGCCAGTTCTGCTGGTGATCGTGGAGAACCCCTCTC
>NC_050173.1:53925666-53931416 GCF_008315115.2 Sander lucioperca | reverse complement strand
TTACTGACATGGACCCTCCTCCAGTCAAATCAACGCATTCACTGTGTAAGACCTCAGGTTACCACTTTCAGACCACTGCCAGATAAATGTATATCTGAAAGAACACAGGAATAAAGATGAGAGACACTACATGTAAAACTGCAATCTGTCCTACTAAGATGGACATCTGACAGTGTGTCTGAATTCACCAATGCAGCTAACTCAGTTGAAATTACTAATCTTATTAACAACTTTTTAGTAACAACATTCACACCAAATCAGGCAGATGTAACTATGGCAGTAAATCAAATAAATGAACTATATCACAGAATCGCCCTCAAAGTTAATCTGTTGAGGGGTAATCCTAAACCCAAAAACACAACCCACAAAGAAAAATGGTTTGACAAGGAGAGTGAACTAATGAGGAAAAACCTCCGAAAAATCTCCAACCAAAAACAACCAAAAACAACCAAAAACAACCAAAAACAACCAAAAACACCACCAACCAAACAACCCAGAAATTAGAGAAAGCTACTGCAGCAAACTCAAAGAATATAAACAGATGATTCAGAAGAAAAAACAAACACACTATAATGAAACCATAGAAGAAATAGAAACATATATAAGCCAGAATCAGTTTTGGGAAAAATGGAATAACCTAAACCCAAAACAGAACCAAGACCACCTCTGACAGACGGAGAAACATGGAGGAACTACTCTGAACACCTTTACAACCCAATCCCACCAGATAACCTTACAACTGGCCAACAAGGCATTACACAACAGTTACACTCCCTGGAAAAATCATAAAAGACAGTCAAACCTACTGGACTATGAAATCACCCAAGAGGAGTTAACACACACACTCCATGAACTAAAACCAAGAGAGCATGTGGACCTGACAGCATCAGGACTGAAATGCTGAAACACAGCCCCCCCGAGCTGGAGAAGGCCTTTTAAAGCTGTTCAACCTCGTTCTTCAAGCTGGCTGCTTCCCTGAGGTCTGGAACAGGGGGCTTATATCCCCCATCTTTAAGAGTGGAGACAAATTCAACCCCAGTAACTACCGAGGCGTCTGTGTGATCAGTAACCTGGGGAAGGTGTTCTGCTGTATTCTAAACGCCCGTCTACAGGCCTTCCTTACCCAACACAACGTCCTGAGTAAAGGTCAGATTGGCTTCTTACCAAAACACCGTACCACTGACCACATCTACACCCTACACACCCTAATCAACAAACATCTTATTCAAGCTAACTAAAGTAAAATCTTCACTTGTTTTGTTGATTTTAGGAAAGCATTGGACTCAATTTGGCATGATGGATTATTTTATAAAACTTTACAAAGCGGTGTAGGGGGTAAAATAGATGATATAATCAAATCCATGTATATGGACAACAAATGTGCTGTGAAAATTGATAACAGCAGAACAGAATACTTCAGTCAGGGGCGTGGGGTGAGACAGGGCTGTACACACAGAAACATAATGGTTCTTTAACTGTTCTTCAAAGGACTCAATGGTTCTTCAAAGAGTCATCACCAATTGAAGAACCTCTATATTTAGGGAATGGTTCTTCAAGTCTTTTATATGGTTGGTTCTTGGTAGCCAAAAACAATGAAGTTAGGGCACCAACAATTATTTTCATTATTGATTAATCTGCAGATTTTCTCGATTGTTTGGTTTGCATATAGGCTAAACATCAGAAAGCAGTGAAAAATGCCCAGCACAGTTTCCCATAAAAAAAACCAGACCCAAATCAGTGCAGGCAACACGGAGTAGCTGCAGCTACGGACTACAAGCGTCCCCTGAGCTAAAACAGCAGTTGTCGGGGCAAGTTTTAGAATGCCTTTGTGCCTCTTAACAGACACAAAATGCAATTAATATGTCTGTGCCACATGAACAGGGCCCTTACGTGTCAACAAGATGCATTTTCAACTCAGACATTGTTTAAATTCACCTACCCTGGTCCTTGTCTCGATCTTGCCCTGCTAGCTGATAGCCGTTAGCTGCTAGCTGCCGTCCGGTGAGTGTATTCAGACAGGCTTCTGTGATAATCATCCCAATAACAATCCACGGAGCAGCTGTGGTGTTGCTATGTCCTCCAGTTACTGAAGGCTAGCTTTAGCTTGCTCTTGGAGCAGCAAGTTCATCTGCATGTTGCCCCTCTGTCTGTCTCGTTCTTTACAACTCTTGTGAGGCTAGTTCTTTGTCTGTATACTCTGGTTTGAATAAATAAGGACGACCATCAAACTCAAAAGGCTCTTCTGTGTGTTGTATATCTGCTATATTCTCCATAGTTACGTTACTCCAAGCTTCTTCCCTTGTGAACGACTCCACTCTTCGCTCTTCACACACTACGCTCCGATCTGCACACTGCTGGAAATAATCTAAATGTTTTGCTGCGAAGGCATGATCTGTCCTATGCAGGACATCCACCAGACCACCGGGCGCTCGGGGGATTGTTGTCGGCTGTGGGAGGGGGACGAAGGCTGCTTGCCTGGCTAAGGGAACTAGCTACCACACAGATCGACACTGGTTGAGGACTATAGTTGAAAATTAGCCGGCTGGCTAACACTGGCACATTTACAGAAATGTTGATTGATGTGTGTTGTCCTTTATAAATAAATAAATACAAAAAAAAAAACTGACAAGCCTCCTACTCACCAACACCAGACAATCACACCCAAAATGGATGAGCTACAAATACACACGGAACTGCAGCGTGATGATTTTTTACATAAGCCTGGCTGAACACATTTATCAAGGACAGCAGATAGCAGCTAACAGCTAACAGCTAGCAGCTAGCAGCTAACAGGCCAAGCTACCTACCGGCAGGATCAAGACAGGGTAGGTGAATTTAAACAATGTCTGAGTTGAAAATGCATCTTGTTGACACAAAAGGGCCCTGTTCATGTTGCACAGACATATTAATTGCATTTTGCATCTGTTAAGAGGCACAAAGGCACTCTAAAACTTGCCCTGACAACTGCTGTTTTAGCTCAGGGGACGCTTGTAGTCCGTAGCTGCAGCTACTCCGTGTTGCCTGCACTGATTCGGGTCGGGGGTTTTCTATTGAAAGTACTTCGTGGCCGGAATTCTCCTTTAACCAAATTATAACACAACAGAAACAAAACTAAATCACCAACTGGAACACAAACAAAAGCACAAGGCAAAATGCAGAGCTATCTGTCCCTAAAGAGAGAGGACAGAGCTATCTGTCCCTAAAGAGAGAGGACAGTGTGGCAGACTACCTGACCACAGTTACTGATATCAAACTAAGAACTACGTTGACCAAGTACAGACTCAGTGAGGACAACCTGGCCATTGAGACAAGCCGCTACAAACAATCATGGCTCCCCAAAGAGGAGCGCTTCTGCCAGCTATGCAAGAGAGACAAAGTCGAGACAGAGCTGCACTTCCTGACAGAATGCACAGAACTGCAGCCAGTCAGAAGAACACAAACACCGACATTTGACCAAATAACCAACATCAAAAAAATGCAGATCCTGCTGGGAGAACAGCCAGAGAGCTGCAGTCTAGCAGCAGAATATGTCTTTACCTGCCACACACACACACACACACACACACACACACACACACACACACACACACACACATTACATTACATGTCATTTAGCTGACGCTTTTATCCAAAGCGACTTACTTAATTGCTATATATGTCAGAGGTTGCACGCCTCTGGAGCAACTATGGGTTAAGTGTCTTGCTCAGGGACACATTGGTTGATGTATCGCAGTGGGAATCGAACCCGGGTCTCCCACACCATAGGGCATGTGTCATATCCACTGCGCCATCACCACCCCAACACACACACACACACACACACACACACACACACACACACACACACACACACACACACACACACACACACACACACACACACACACACACACACACACACACACACACACAGACAGACAGACAGACAGACAGACAGACAGACAGACAGACAGACAGAGAGAGAGAGAGAGAGAGAAAGAAAGAGACCCTAACCTAAACTTCTCCAACTCCCGCATTATTGTGTCCACCCTTCTACAACGGAAAGACTTTCACCCTGCTACCATCCAACAGATCAATGCTGGCCTCTCCCAGGACTGTGCCATGAGACCCAACGTGTACCTGGGTCACCACCCCACCCTCGACCTACACTGCCTATATGATCACGTCCACCTCTACAAGCAAGCCGTCCCCATCTTCGCAAAGATGCTGAAGGACGCCACTATGAACCGCAACCCAGCCCCTCCACCCTTTACCTCGCCAAGGCTACCAAGAAATCCCACTACATCAGCAGCGAGGACCCCTCAACCCCAACCGCCCCAGCCGCTATATCACCGTCCCCGCCACGTCACCGGCAGTCCACTCCCTCTTCTCCCCCCTGAACTGACAATAGTCCCTACAGACAGACTGACTGACAGACAGAGCTACGCCCAGACAGAGAGAGGAACAGCCAACCCACCAGCCACCAGCCAACTGAAGGACATCCAGCACATGCTGAGCCTAATCTGTTCACACCTGATGGAACCTTAACACAATAAGTACACACACACACACACACACACACACACACACACACACACACACCAAACACTTTAGTTTGCTTTTTATTATTATTATTTTATCTAACAAAAGAAAACATTTACATACAGTATCTCGCTGCTTCTACAGCGCTCACACTAGTTTCTCCAAGTAGATGTTGCATTTTTGTGTGGTCAGAGATTGTACCAAGCATAGATATAGAACAATAGATATGACATGACGTCATAACAAATGGCATAACTGTCCGCCATCTTACTAGGGTACTGTTTACAATTGTCACCTATGGCAGCAAGTATGGTTATCAGCTGTGCAGCACCTAACTGCTTTACCAGAAGGACCGAAGAGACCCAGGAGGCTGGCATCACTTCCCACATGTCAGTAGGAGTAGATAAAGTATTTTTTCTCTTCTGTTTTTAACTATAAATACAGAAAAGTTGGTGAAGTAGCTAGCTAGCTAGTTACGTTACCTAGCAACTGTTAACGGACCGGCTGAGATGTCAGTTAGTGGTGATTGCTAGCTAGCTCTTAACAGCATTTATGAACAGCAAACATTGTTTTAGTTGATTGATTTTTTTTAGTTGATTGATTTTTGACCTCAAATAAGACATTTAGTAACGTTAACGTTATAACAGGTTTTAACTCGTCGTTAATATTACCCCTACATTGACTGCTGCGGCTGATTTCACTCAATCTGTGTTAAGTTTTCAGTTAAATTAAAGTTAACGACAAGTACTCTTCTTATATCTCAAGACAAATCCAGCAAGCTAACGGTACGTTAAAATGTAACGTTACACATAGAGTAACGTTACGTTACACAAATCAACATTAGCCACATCCAGCAACACGGAGCCCTAACCGACCAGCAGCACTTAACGTTACATTTTCACCAGCTAACGTTAGCTCCCCAAACATTAGCCATGTTGAATCCTGCTGTCACTCATCAGATATTAACATCTAGTGTTGTCAGCTTACCTCATGCCTTTACACCATTTTCCTTTCAGTAAAGCAAATTAAAAGTTAATAATCCATGTTTTGATGAGGTAAGGAAAGTCTCCGCATTACTATCGTAAATGTAATTTCCATAACATAACGTTAGCGCAATGGAAATTGCGACAAGTCCATCAGCAGTTGTGGTGAAGTCATTCTAGTCTTTATCAACAAGAACTCATTGAAGCTAGCGAGGCTCTTCAACTACTCCACTCATCGTCTAAACT
>NC_050173.1:53915666-53920666 GCF_008315115.2 Sander lucioperca | reverse complement strand
TCTTGCAATATTATTCTAAACAAGTTGGAAACATGATAACTACTTGTGACTGAATGAGGAGTAAAAAGACATCCAGTATTCAAATTCACATAAGATTTTTAAATAATGAGGTTCTCAATCTCAGCCATTGTTCATACTTCATGCTTTCCAACATATTATAAATAAGAACAAAATGTTTTGGAAACATTCAAAGATTTACGAATTGTTAAATTTTAAATCCTGACTTGAGAAGGGCGGTTTAAATTTCATGAAGCTTAACGTTTAGAGAAATATCTTATGAGAAGACAAATAACGATTGTGTTTATATGTTGAGTCTGGACTTTTGGTGATACAGTATATGAATCCCTTCTCAGCATGTCTAAATATCTGCTGCTCTACTCTAAACAAGTTGGAAACATGATCAGTAATCGTGACTGAATTAAGCAATATTACATGAGAGGGTTTGATTCAACATCATTATTGGCACGACGTTCGTAAGCATGACTGAAGTAATAATATGAGGTTGAATCAAACCCACTGGTGTAATAAAGAGATTATACACATTATGCCAATAAATCACACTTACAGAGCTTTGTTGGAGGGATGGTAATGAAGACGACAGATAACATTTGTGTTTATATATATATATATATATATATATATATATATATATATGTGTGTTTAGGTCTGGGCTTTTGGTGATAGAGAATATGAAATCAATTTTTAACATGTTAAAATTCTTGCCATATTGTACTAAACAAGTTGGAAACATGATAACTAATTGCAACAAATTCACGTAAGAAAAAACAAATTAGGTTCTCAATTTCAGCCATAGTTCATACTTGCTTACTTAGGTGCTTTACGATATATTATAATAATAATAATTTAGAGTTGAGTTGAGTCTGGACTTTTCGTGATACAGTACATGACATCCCTTCTCAGCATGTTTAAATATCTGCTGCTCTACTCTAAACAAAATGGAAACATTGAAGGAATAAACAGAAGTCCAGTAATCAAACTCACATGATATAATGATTTCTGGATCTCAGTCACAGTTCATATTTCATTATCTATGATGTGATTCTAAATCAGAACAAATTACTTTGGAAACATTCACATTTTTATTACCAAAGTATTTTTCAATACTGTGTTTTAAAGATTACTGTTCTTGATCTGACCTGAGTGTGTCCAGTTTACAGTGTGGACTCTCTAGTCCAGGAGACAGATGCTTCACTCCTGAATCCTGCAGATTGTTGTTACTCAGGTCCAGCTCTCTCAGACTAGAGGACTCAGAGCTCAGAACTGAGGACAGAGCTTCACAGCTTCTCTCTGACAGGTTACAGCCACTCAGCCTGAAGAGACGGTAATGAAGAAAAAACAATCAAGAAGTTGAAAAGACAGCAGAGTCTTTAAGTTATGATATATGAGTCCAACTATCGCTGTACTTACAGAGCTTTTTTAGAGGCTTTGACCACTGGCAGCAGCCTCAGAAGAGCCTCCTCTGAAGCAGAGTATTTCTTCAGGTCAAACACGTCCAGATCTTCTTCTGATGACAGTAAGATGAAGACCAGAGCTGACCACTGAGCAGGAGACAGTTTATCTGTGGAGAGACGTCCTGAACTCAGGTACTGTTGGATCTCCTCCACTAGAGAATGATCATTCAGTTCATTCAGACAGTGGAACAGATTGATGCTTTTCTCTGCAGACAGATTCTCACTGATCTTCTCCTTCATGTACTTGACTGTTTCCTGATTGGTCTGTGAGCTACTTCCTGTTTGTTTCAGCAGGCCTTGAAGGAGAGTCTGATTGGTCTGAAGAGAAAGACCAAGGAGGAAGCGGAGGAACAAGTCCAGGTGTCCATTTGGACTCTGTAAGGCCTCGTCCACAGCACTCTGGTAGAAACATGATGGTTTAGGTTTGTTTCTAATTATAAACCACGAGCGTGAGGTTGTTAGTTCTTCTGACAGCAGATTGACTCCAGAGTTGGTGAATGTCAGATGGACATGAAGAGCAGCCAGAAACTCCTGAACACTCAGATGGACGAAACTGAACACCTTGTCCTGGTACAGTCCTCTCTCCTCTTTAAAGATCTGTGTGAACACTCCTGAGTACACTGAGGCTGCTCTGATATCGATGCCACACTCTGTCAGGTCTGATTCATAGAAGATCAGGTTGCCTTTCTGCAGCTGCTCAAAAGCCAGTTTTCCTAGAGACTCAATCATCTTCCTGCTCTCTGGACTCCAGTGTGGATCCGTCTCAGCTCCTCCATCATACTTGACGTTCTTCTGTTTGGACTGAACCACCAGGAAGTGGATGTACATCTCAGTCAGAGTTTTGGGCAGTTCTCCTCCCTCTCTGGTCTTCAACACGTCTTCCAGAACTGTAGCAGTGATCCAGCAGAAGACTGGGATGTGGCACATGATGTGGAGGCTTCGTGATGTCTTGATGTGGGAGATGATTCTGCTGGCCTGCTCCTCATCTCTGAATCTCTTCCTGAAGTACTCTTCCTTCTGTGGGTCCGTGAAGCCTCTGACCTCTGTCACCATGTCAACACACCCAGGAGGGATCTGATTGGCTGCTGCAGGTCGTGTGGTTATCCAGAGGCGAGCAGAGGGAAGCAGTTTGCCCCTGATGAGGTTTGTCAGCAGCACACCCACTGAGGTGGACTTTGTGACATCAGTCAGGATCTCAGTGTTGTGGAAGTCCAGAGGAGGTCGACACTCATCCAGACCGTCAAAGATGAACACAACCTGGAACTCTTCAAACCTGCAGATTCCTGCTTCTTTGGTTTCACTAAAGAAGTAATCAACAAGTTCCACCAAGCTGTACTTTTTCTCTTTCAGCACATTCAGCTCTCTGAAGGTGAATGGAAATATGAACTGGATGTCCTGGTTGGCTTTGTCTTCAGCCCAGTCCAGAGTGAACTTCTGTGTTAAGACTGTTTTCCCGATGCCAGCCACTCCCTTTGTCATCACTGTTCTGATTGGTTCTTCTCTTCCAGGTGGGGTTTTAAAGATGTCTTCTTGTCTGATTGTTGATTCTGGGATGTCTGGTTTCCTGGATGCTGTTTCAATCTGTCTGATCTCATGTTCATCATTGACCTCTGCAGTCCCTCCCTCTGTGAGGTAGATCTCTGTGAACATCTGATTCAGAACGGTTTGGTTTCCTGCTTTAGCAATCCCCTCAAACACACACTGGAACTTCTTGTTTAGGTTAGATTTGAGTTTACGCTTACAAACTCCAGAATGACTCCCTGTAAGTACACACAACAAAGATGATCAATAAGCGATTTCTAAATTACATATGACAGATTACTTCCCCTAAAGATATAAATCCTCTTACTGCTCTGCAGACAGTCAGCCAGCTCGTCCTGCTTCCTTCTCCTCAGGAAGTGCAGTGTGATCTTTAGAAATGCCTCTCTGCTGCTCCTCCTCTGCTCTTCATCTTCACCATCCAACACCTCCTCACCCTCCCTCTGATTCTCTGAGCATTCTGGGTAATCTGGACTCAGAACCTTCTGGATCTTCTTCAGCTCATTCTTCACAAACATGACAATGTCATCCTCCAGCAGCTGGAACAGAAGATTATATGAATCAAATCAGACTGAAATCATGGAAGCAAACATCAGATCCATGTTGGACAGACAATCCCCTGGTCTATAAAGTGCACCAGACGATTGTGAACAAGATAGATGTAAAAGTAGTTGTTGTACATATACAGACCATAAATATGGAGTCCAGGTGTGTTTGATGCTGCTGGGTAGACTGACCACTGGGAACCTCTGAGATCTCCTGGTCCACTCTGTGGAGGGATCAGGAAGAATTAGCTCACATCATGTCTGTCCACACAGAGACACACACAAGGTGAAGGTCCTCTGACTTAAAGTGTTGATTACAGCATGGAATCAAATGGTTTCACCTGACATTTGTTATGGTTTTGTACATTTTCAGTTTTTTGTATTCTGTATATTTCTGTTCCTTGTTGTGTCAAGTCTCTGTGTTTAGTTTATTTCATGTTTCCTGTCTGTTGTTCTGGTTTCCTGTTTTATTTTGATAGTCTGTTTTCTGTCTTGTCTTAGTAGCTTTACTTCATGTCTTGTGTTTTCCCGCTCTTGTGATTGCCTGATGTTTTCCACCTGTTTCCCAGCCCTTGTGTCACCTGCCTCTTGTTTCCTCGTTACCCTGTGTATTTAGTCTTTGGCCGTTTCTCAATCTGTGTTCTTCTATTGACTTGTGTTCTTGTGTTCCTGTGAAACGTCATCTCGTGTTGCCCAAGTACTGTCCCAATACACAAGTTCGCATTTCACCAAGAACAGTTAAGATTCCCGGAAATGTTCTTGACACGCCCATTTTACCGAGGATGCATTGGTTGGTAACTTGTATGAACTTCGCTGCAACCGTATCCCAACATTCATTTCGGCATTCAATGATGGTCGGGTTTCCAGGAACATAGACAGCCCAAAAACGGGACAATTTTAACAATTTTCGCCGTCTTAGTCATCACCAAATTAACTTCTGACCACATTTTAGGCGAGAAATGAACGGTTTAGATTTCGAATATAGGCAGTCTTGCGAAAATCTTTGCCGAATTGACATTTTGCTCCAAGGTTTTCGGAGTTTTCGGAGCTCCGTGAAGTGAGGCGGCCGCCAGCTTGCGCCTGCCCCGGCCGCTAGCTCGTCGCTCGGATAGTCACGCTCAGAGACCCCGCTGGAAGCCGGAGGTCTTTTAGACCGGTCCCGTAAATAAGAGGCTTTTATTTCGCCGTTGACGGATCGATTGTTTAAATATCACAACACATGTCCATCATAAGATTAATGGGAACCTGTGGTTAACTGTCTTTTCAGAGTTAAACTCCACAAGCGCACACACACACACACACACGCACGCACGCACGCACACGCACACACACACACACACACACACACAGGGGGGGAGAGAGATATACACGTTTCTTTTCGGGAGACTTGTTTAAATTATGCCATAGGCTATACATTTACGTATATATAGATTTAGTATTTTTT
>NC_050173.1:53900666-53908166 GCF_008315115.2 Sander lucioperca | reverse complement strand
ACGCGTTATTAACGGCGTTAACGCAAACCCATGTTAACGGCGTCAAATTTTTTATCGCGAGATTAACGTTCTTTTTGGCATAGCAAACTGTAGGTTTTTTCACATGCTGTTGCAACAACTACTAACGTTAGAAAAACTACAACACCACACCGGATCTAGCTAGACCGGAAACACAACAACAGGCACGCCACACACACTGTTTGGGTAGTACATAGTAGTAGTACATACCTGCAAACTAGTCGCTTTTCGGGGAAAATCGCCGTTATCTACCGGACCGAATAGTAACGCAGATTTCGGTGCCTTGTTTAGGTGCCTTTTAAATGCCTGCGCTTCTCTCTGATTCTCTGAAAACGGACGTTAGAGGGAACTGAAACATCGGCGCACGGGATGTGAGTTAACATTACACTTAGCAGCAGGTAACGTTAGCCTACCGTTAGCTAGTCAACACTACACTTAGCAGCAGGTAACGTTAGCCTACCGTTAGCTAGCAGCTGGAATAAACATGTTAAAATGCTGACAGTAAACGGTGTAAAGTGTGACTGTATTTCACTGGAGAGGATTCTAACAGCAGACTGGAGCTGCCGCTGTCTGAAACACAGACTCAGCCTCGCCAGCCTCGTGGTGCATTCAAAGTTGTTGTAAAATACCCTTTTCCCATCCAGTGGTTGTTTTCGCCGTTTTCTTTTTGTGCTCCTTTTTTTTTTTTTTTAGATCAACTTTATATTGTTTTATATTTTTGAACATACAGAACAGACAAATACATATTACATTTTTAAATATAATATAATATATATATATATATATATTAGTGGTGGGCATAGATTAATTTTTTTAATGTAGATTAATCTCACTGTAATCTTGGAATTAATCTAGATTAATCTAGATTAAAATGGCTCATTTGAATTCTGCCGAAGGCATTCAGAATATGTGTGCTACCCAAATAATGACTAAAAGTAAGTCTTTGAGAACAGGTTTCTCAAGCCAGGTGGCGCATTAGACCAGGGGCTCATCTCCTGTTTCCAAAATGCATCACAAACTGCATGAGAAAGCTGTTCTACTATGATCATTGGTGATGAAAATAAATCATGTTCAATAAGATGTACTTGTGTTTACTAACTGTTTATTCAGTTAAACATGAATTTAGACCTGTAGGCCTACATAAGAGGTCGTGATGAACTGTTTTACAGTCAGTAGCTTTGTGTCAATCAGTCCAAGCTCTATTTCTCCTTCTTCCACCAGTCACTCAGGCAGACCAGCTTGTTCACATTTTCTGGTGACAAACTAGATCTCCTCTTCTGCACAATATGGCCTGCTAAAGAAAAAAGTCTCTCGCATGGGACAGTTGTGGCAGGAGTCCCCAAGTATTTACGGGCAATGTGTGCCATCTTACCATAGACAGCAGTGTGCTCCGACCACCACTTCAGTGGACACTGATCTAGACTGGCACTGCGCTCTACCTTGTACCTCTCTACAGTATTGTCTTCTGGTGTCTCCTCATCTGATTCTGAGTCTGATCCCATCAGTAGCAGGGCTGTTTTCTTCTTGGGTGGCTCAGGGTTCTCCTCCCCGAGTGGCTGCAGAGCAGGTTCTTCTCCCTTCCCTGCTGCCACCATATTAGGAGCACTGTCTGTTCCAATAGTGCTGATTTTGTCAGCTATCCCTCACTGATTAGCGACGTCGAGAAACTGTATATATATATATATATATATATATATATATATATATATATATATATACCCAGCAAAAAAAGAAATGTCCTCTCACTTCCAACTGCTTTTATTTTCAGCCAACTTAACAGGCCCAAAACTTTGTATGAACATAAAAAAATTCAACTACTAACAAGTAAACTGAACAATGTTTCACAGACATGTGACTAACAGAAATGGAAAAATGTGTCCCTGAACAAAGGATGGTCAAAATCAGAAGTTGCGAGGAAGACATCCTCCTCCTCATGTGGTCCCCTTCCTGCAGGCCCATCCTGACATGACCCTCCAGCATGATAATAACCAGCCATACCGCTCGTTCTGTGCAAGACAGGAATGTTAGTGTTCTGCCATGGCCAGCGAAGAGCCCAGATCTCAATCCCATTGAGCTTGTCTGGGACCTGTTGGATCGGAGGGTTTCTGCCCCCCAGAAATGTCCAGGAACTTGTAGGTGCCTTGGTGGAAGAGTGGGGTAACATCTCACAGCAAGAACTGGCAAACCTGGTGCAGTCCATGAGGAGGAGATGTACTGCAGTACTTAATGCAGCTGGTGGCCACACCAGATACTGACTGTGACTTCTGATTTTGACCATTCTTTGTTCAGGGACACATTTTTCCATTTCTGTTAGTCACATGTCTGTGGAATGTTGTTCAGTTTAGTTCTAGTAGTTGAATTCTTTTATGTTCATATAAAGTTTTACTCATGTTAATAAGTTGGCTGAAAATAAAAGCAGTTGAAAGTGAGAGGATGTTTCTTTTTTTGCTGAGTATATATATATATATATATATATATATATATATATATATATATATATATATATATATATATATATATATATATATATATATATACATACACACACACAGACACACACACACACAAAATAATTTAAATGGGAGTTTCTGTCATTTACAAACACACCAAAATATCCTCTGTACAAAGACTAGTGGGTCTATGTGTACCACTAAAGCGCCATCTGGTGGACATCAGCAGGAACTACAAGCAGAGCTGCAGACACACACAGACATTAAAACATGTTTACAGTTCTCACTCATTATTTTTATTTTAATGTTTTATCATATACACTAACCCACTTTATTTGTTTAATTAATTTAAATTTCAAGAATTCATTCAGTAAAATAACCTATACCTTTATATGATAATTTTTCTATTAATTCTTCTATGCTTTTAATCGATTAATTTAAAGATATTGGATCTAATTTAGCAGTAAATGTATAATATTCCCCTCTGAAATGTAGTGAATGACAAAATGTGTGAATAGTTCATAAAATAAACTGTTAAAAACCTGCCAGCTGCTGGAGTCTGGTGTATTATCTCCCTCTGGTGGAGATCAGCAGGAACTACAAGCAGAGCTGCAGACACGTTTCTGCTTTTTTTAGCCTATAATCAATTATTAAAATGGCCATATTATGCTCATTTTCGGGTTCATAATTGTATTTTGAGGTTGTAGAAATGGTTTAATTAAAAAAAAAAACATCATATTTTAGTTGTACTGCTCATTGCTGCAGCTCCTCTTTTCACCCTGTGTTCAGGTCTCTGTTTTAGCTACAGAGTGAGACCTCTCACTGCTGGAACATCTTTGTTGGGAGGCACACATGCACATTACCTAGGTGAGGATCATATCAGATTGCTGTTTGTTTCTCCAACTTCAGTAGAACAAGGCAGGATTAGCTGGGAGACTTCTTCTAAACGAGGGCACACTTCCAACTTTGTGTGAATACCTGCAGAACAGGGACATGGAAGTAGTTCTTTGTAGATTATGGTGAACTAGTGTGTGTTGTAGCAGTGTTTTGCCATTCAGAACGAGCTAGCATGCTAACGGTTAGCCTCCTAGCCCCCTCGTCTCGGCTAGTGACGTAGAAAGCCGTGCAGATGTTGACCAGCTCACCCAGAGACTGAAGGCAGGACACATTCAGAAACCGTATCTCACTCTAAACACCATGGAGGGTTTTTTCCAAGTGTGTATGCATGTGGAAGCATCAGAGACACAAAATAACACCGCAAATCCCAGAAAAAAGTATTTTTTTTCATAATAAGGGCACTTTAAACAAGTGAAGTCTGAATGAACTGTAAACATGTTCTAATGTGTGTGTTTGTGTGTTCAGCCCTGCGTGTAGTTCCTGCTGATGTCCACCAGAGGGCGCCACTAAACCAGACACCAGCTTTTAAAGCATTTTAACCTTTTGATTTTATGAATTATTAAAACATTTTGCTTTTAAAACATCTCAGAGAGGAATAATATTCTTTTTCTACTGCATTAGATCCAATTTCTTTAAATTAATCGATTAGAGGGTAAGAAAATGAACAGAATAGTTAATAGAAAAATGATTACCGTATTTTCCGGACTATAAGTCGCACTTTTTTTCATACTTTGGCTGGTCCTGCGACTTATAGTCAGGTGCGACTTATATATCAAAATATATATAATTTAACATGTTTTTAAATGTTATTTCATACTGAAAACATTTCCATCTACAGCCGCGAGAGGCGCTCTAGGCTTGTGACAACTATATGCTGCTCCTAAAGACAACTGAGAAAGAAAAGAAAATCTTATTCTGCAGATTACAAACTGCAGGTAGTAAAATACGCAGCCGAAAACGGTAATGGAGCAGCAGAAAGAAAGTTTGGAGTGAGAGAGAAACTTGCGAGGGACTGGCGAAAAAGTGACTCTTACTGCAATGAAGGAAACAAAGAAAGCTAATCGGCTAATCGGCTAATCGCGGGCTGAAAGCAAGATGGCCAGAGCTGGAGGAACGAGTCCACAGATGGGTGCTTGAACAGCGTCCAGCTGGGAGAGGCTCGTCAACGCTGCAGTTACGTCTCCACGCCCTGGTAGTTGTTCTGTGTGCTACTGTGTAGTTGAATAACTGTTAATGTGTTACGTTAACATACCGGACACCTACCGTATTCAGCCCCTTGTTCTGTGTGTAGTTGAATAACTTGCCTTTCCTGTTCTTGGTCTTGGATTTTGTGAAATCAATTTCTAAATAAATGCGACTTATAGTCCAGTGCGACTTATATATGTTTTTTTCCTCTTCATGACGCATTTTTTGACTGATGCGACTTATACTCCGGAGCGACTTATAGTCCGGAAAATACGGTAAATAAAAGAATAGATCATGTAAAAAATAAAGTCTTGAAATTTAAATTAATTAAACAAATGAGGTGGGTTATTGTATAAGATAAATGCATTCAAATTAAAACAAAAAAAAATTAGAGGAATAAGCATTCGTCTTACTGCCGTCTCAACAACGGAACTAAACAGAGCTGAATTATCACAACTTTTATGCATTTCTTATGCATAACAATGTATGAAAATGATATATCAATATGTTTTTTTTTCTGTTTTCATACTCATACTAGTACCACACAGGCAGTCGCATGATTGATTCACACGCTCTCTCTGACAGACGTCAGACAAACCGACAGCTTTTGCTTTAGCTTGTTTGTCAAAATTCACTATTTAGAGGAGAGTAGAGCTGTGTTTGTGTAAACAGCGTGGTGGACGAGAGTGGACAGCCCAGACAGACTTCCTACATGTGTCTGCCTGTAGACAGGTGAGTGGTATTGATATGTATTTACTTTTACGTTTTATTGTAGCCAGCAGCGGCCTTAAGCATCTGGGGGCCCGTTTCAATAACTAATATGGGGCCCTACCCACATAAAACATAAACATAATAGAGCAGAAAAAGCAAGGATTCCTGTTGGTTTGCAACAATGGTATATTATTTTATTACGTGCACTTTCAGCTTCACGAACAGGCAGCTCAACATAGAAATAATCCAACCTTATTTGATTAAAACTATATACAGTTATACAGCGTTTTACATTGGGATAAGCCTCGCCCTTTCACGGACGCCAACTTCTCTGCTTAATTGATTTGCGCAGTATATTTTCAGCTGTCTGGGCTGAAAAAACAGCTCAAACATCCCCTCAACTTGAATTATTTAACAAAAGCAAAGAATAAAAAGTGTCTGACTGACACTGAACCGAACTTATCATAAATAACGATGGGCTCCGCGTTTTTTCAGCACCGTGGACAGCTCACCGGGCGGCGGGCGTAGATTTCACCTGAGCCCCTTTTTAGAAATCCACCCTTCTGTGTTTGAGTGCTGAGAATGCCCTGATAAGTTCATCTTTGTCCAGCGATTTTGTCACCTCGTGCTCAATAGAAATCTGAGCGAGAGCTGACAGCCGCTCCTGGAGCATTGTTGACCTCAGGTGTGTTTTTATTAGCTTCAAGCGAGAGAAACTCCTCTCTCCGCTCGCTACAGTCACAGGCACTGTCGTCATGAGTCGGAGAGCAATGCTGAGGTTTGGATACAGTTCAACTAAATTGTTTCTGTAAATGTAGCTCAGAATCTGCAGGCCAGTGGTGTCTTTTGCTGGCGCGGCAGTGACAGCAGCCGAGATCTCGCACACAAGGTCCTCAGCGTCCACATCGCCGAGGGTTTTTTCTACATTTGCGCAGCTTTCTTTGAGGGTGTAAGTTTCCACGGCCCTTTTCATTTCCTCTCTTCTAGAAATGAAACCAAACAGACCATGAAATGTCTCCATCAACTTGAAGTGCTCACTAGTGGCTGTAATGGCAGAGTTCACTAGTGGGAGGAAAACATCTCTCCTGAACTTTTCCTCGGTGTCACTGTTGGAAGGATCCGATTTTGGGGCTCGTACGGAAACTGGCGTTTGGGTTTTCGGCCTCGTGTTGTGGGGAAGACCATTGGCATCTCCATCTCTTCCGCGATGTCTCTAGCATCTGTCTGGGCGGATGAAAGGCCGTTCTCTCTGTATTCCTTTAGGAATTTAAGAACATGTCCCACCTCGTACTGTAGCACATCAATCCCAACTTGTGGGCTCTGGAGCAGCTTGCTGACACGATGAACCTCATGTAGAATGTTGAACCAGATGATGACAGTAAGCAGCAATTTCCAGCTCGTTATCTCCTGTTCAAGGCCTCTGGCAGCAGACGCAGTCTCACTGTCACCTGATAATAACAATAATGTTGTTTTTTAAATTTCAATAATTTATAATGACGCTTTACAATGCCATGCGCCGCTGTCCATTGTACTGAAACAGCTCAATATAATCCTGGCACCGGGTCTGGTTTAAGTTTTTAAATAGATTAAAAACACCCTAATAAGTAGCCTAACACACTAAAATCATAGACTGTCTATCACAAAGCAAAATAACACACACTCGACTCGTACATACCTTTTTTTGTTGCATGATCGACCAGTGAGAGAAGAGCTTCGCCGACAGCAGGAAGCTGATAGCGCAGCACTTTCACACTTTCCACGCAGCATTCTCATCGCGTGTTGGATATGGCCTTTAGGGTCATCTGTGGTACGTTTGTCTTGAAAATCTCCCATCTCTGTGTGGAGGAGCTGAAAATGGTGTACAGACGTTGCAGCACCCCAAAGAAGCTCACAGACTCCACTGTTGACTTCGCAGCATCTACAATGACGAGGTTTAGACTGTGGCCGCATGGCATGAACAGAGCTTTTTTGTTGATATCAAGCACCCTTTTCTGCACACCGCTATTTTTCCCCTGCATGTTGCTACCGTTATCATACGCCTGTCCCCTGCATTTTTCGACATCCAGGCCTAACTTCTCCAAATGCTTCAAGAAGACACCTGTTAGCCCTGCTCCTGATGTGTCAAGCACTGGTAGGAAACCGACAAAATGCTCTCCAACAGTAGCCCCGGCACCGATTTGGCACTTGACGAAGCGCAGTGTCACAGAGAGCTGCTCTATGTGTGCAGCGTCCGGGGTGC
>NC_050173.1:53870666-53895666 GCF_008315115.2 Sander lucioperca | reverse complement strand
AGAGAGAAGACAGATAGAGAATACGAGATAGAGAAGAAGCAGAGAAGAAGAGAGAAGTAGCAGTAGCGAGAAGATCAGAGAAGAAGAGACGAAGAATCGAAGAGAGCAGACAGAGAGAGAAGAAGAGAGAAAGCGAGAGAAGCAAGAGAGAGAAGAAGAGAGAAGAAGAGGAAGAGAGAAAGAAGAAGAAAGAGAGAGAGAAGAAGAGAGAAGAAGAGAAGAAGAAGAGAGAAGAAGAAAGAAGAGAGAGAGAGAAAAGAGAGAAGAAGGAGAAGAAAGAGAGAAGAGAGAGAAGAAGAAAGAAGAAGAGAGAAAGAGAAGAGATAAGAGAGAAGAAGAAAGAAGAGAGAGAAGAAGAGAGAGAAGAAGAAGAAGAGAGAGAAGAAGAGACAAGACGAGAGAAGAAGAAGAGAAGAAGAAGAGAAGAAGAGAGAAGAAGAGAGAGAGAAGAAGAGAGAAGAAGACTCAGACAGACAGGTCAGAGAGAGAGAGACAGGCTCAGTGACCACCAACTGGGTCAGACAGACAGGTCAGAGAGAGAGAGACAGGCTCAGTGACCACAACTGGGTCAGACAGACAGGTCAGAGAGAGAGAGACAGGCTCAGTGACCACCAACTGGTCAGACAGACAGGTCAGAGAGAGAGAGACAGGCTCAGTGACCACCAACTGGGTCAGACAGACAGGTCAGAGAGAGCGAGAGAGAGACAGGCTGCCCAGAGAGGAGCGTATATGTGCTCACTGCTCAACAGGGGAGATAGAAACAGAGATACACTTCCTCCTCCACTGTGAACAATTCTCTTCACTAAGAGACTTACACTTTGGAAAAATAACTAAACAAATATTAAATGTCCCGACGTTACCATGAGAAGAGAAGCTGGTAGTTCTCCTCGGAGAAGGACAGCAGCTCCACTGGCAGATAAACATGTTCCTGAGGGACTCCCCACTAGAAGATCCCAAACATTGGTTTAGGATTGTACAGTAACTATAGTATACAAAACTGTTAAGTATTATATTGTGTTATGTATTTGTTTGTAATATAGTGTGTTGTGTAACAACAGTGCAGTATATAATCTATGTGACAGCTACTGTATGTATTTAATATGTGATATGTTCTATATATAACCTGACATGGTCAGACTCAGATTCTAGTCAGAATGGGAGTCTGAAACCGCTCCATTGGGATTATGGGGCGGCTTTCAACCCAACAGGGAAAGAAAATTCCTCTGCACTCATTGGATAGACCTACAACCAATCAGAGCAACGGAACTCAACTGTCAACAGACGAGACGGTGTTTCGTCTCCGTAGCAACCACTCTTTGCACAATGCACTTCCGTCATAACTCCCGACTTTTAGACTGCATTGTAGCTGGATATATCATTTGTTTAGTGTAAATATGAATGTGGATAACGTTAGTGATAGTGACATGATGGATACAGTTGGGTTTCTAGAGATGAATCAGAGAAAACACGTTTTATTTCTCTGATTCACAGCTTTGTTCTAACGCTGGGCTCCCTCTCTTCAGTCTCTCTCTATCTCTCTCTTCAGTCTCTCTCTATCTCTCTCTTCAGTCTCTCTCTATCTCTCTCTATCTCTCTCTTCAGTCTCTCTCTATCTCTCTCTATCTCTCTCTATCTCTCTCTTCAGTCTCTCTCTATCTCTCTCTTCAGTCTCTCTCTATCTCTCTCTTCAGTCTCTCTCTATCTCTCTCTTCAGTCTCTCTCTATCTCTCTCTTCAGTTTCTCTCTATCTCTCTCTATCTCTCTCTTCAGTCTCTCTCTATCTCTCTCTTCAGTCTCTCTCTATCTCTCTCTTCAGTCTCTCTCTATCTCTCTCTATCTCTCTCTTCAGTCTCTCTCTATCTCTCTCCACCATATAACGTTACCGTGCTTTCAGGTTGTTGAGGATCCGCTCCGTCTAAAACTCTGCCATTTCATGAAGCTGTTTGTAACGTAGAAATAAAATAGATTATTGATAATTTCATTTCTATAGTTTTTAGCTGACATCACCAGCTGACTTCTCTATTGGCCGTTGAAACAGGTGAAGTCTCTTACGTTCTAAAACCAGCCTCTGTGACTTGAACAGTTGAGTCGTAGCGACACCATCAGCTGTGTGTGTGTGTGTATGTATGTATGTGTGTGTGTGTGTGTGTGTGTGTGTGTGTGTGTGTGTGTGTGTGTGTGAGAGAGACGTTACTGTTCGTTACTGTATCTGTCCATCATAGTATAAAGCCTGTCCTCACAATTTGATTGGTCCGAACAGCTCTTGTTCGAGCATAATTGCTCCTCAACGGATCAAGTCCAGACCGAACTTCCCGACCTCGAATGTTGTGGGCGGGGCTAAGTTCAGCTGGCATTCAGTCCAGCCGAGAGGTAGAATACCTGCTAACTGTAAAAGAGCTAAGAAGAAACACAAAGAGGCAACACTCCTGTCCAACACAGAACAACTGTTTGCCGATTATATTTTTTGCAACAGCAAAAAGATAAAAATAATTTCATCTTTCATACAAATGACATCAATAAATGGAAGCAGGCCATCTGTAACAGTTACTCACACATTGCCAAAGAAGGCGTTGGTCGCAGAGGCCGCTTGACTGTGTGTCAGGACGAAACCCTTGATACAGACAAGCCTTTACTCACTGTTACTTATTACACTAAAAAGGTACAGTGCTAGTACAGGCAAATGAGGCAGGCCTCAACACTTTGAGGAACTCTTCCCCAAGCTGAAAGCAGAGGCTGAAAGAGACCGACCTAGTACCAGTTGCATCACGATGGGAAGAGACACAGGATCAGATGAGGAAGAGGAGGGTGGCACCATGATCCCAGAGGTCACAAAACCAGTCCATCTGGCCCTGTCCCTCTTTCAACAACTGACAGATGGCCTGTCCCTCCTGGAGCTGGACTTCAGAGTTCAAGGAGCTCACTATGACCAGACTCGCTGAATCTGAAACCACCAATCAGCTGAGACTTGAGCTCCACCAGCTAAAGGAGGACAGCCACGAGGCCATCACAGAGCTGAGTAGGGAGAGTGAAGTCACCACCACAGAGCTGAAGGAGACCCAGAGGAGACTCGGACAGCTGACACAGACCATACTTGAGCTGGAAGAGGAGAACACCACAGTACATCGTGGTGCATACAGGCACCAATGACCCTCACACCCTTCACCGAGGCACTGCTGAGGCCATGGCCAAGATGGCTGAGAGGGCCTCCAGGGAATTCCCTGACAGCATGATTATCTCTACCCTTCTCCCCAGAACAGACACCCCTCCACATGGATATCTCAAGGAGATGTGCAGCCCTTCCAAACATCCACCTAGCTCACCACGCAAACATCGGAACATGGGATCTCTATGATGGGATACACTTGAACAAGGGTGGGATAAGAACTTTTGCCAAAACGTTGAAGGATGTTACCCTTGGTCGCAAACCCAACCATACCACCCACCAAACTGCTGCTCCCAGGAACTACAGACCACCCAGATACCAACAGGACAGTCAGAGGAACTCTACATCCCACCGTCCCACAGCACCACGCCCCCATACTATATCTCACCCTCCTGTCCCACCAAGACACAGAACCCCCCCCCATCATCACCAACAGATGACCTACCCATCTACGATGAACAATACTCCCCCTCTCCAACCAAGTACACCGATGTCTGAACTCAATCAAAGAGATGCTCCACACTCTGTAACAGATTACTGCAAACATGAGGTACAGAGATACCATAGATAACACACACACACATACACACACACACACACACACACACACACACACACACACACATATACACACACATATATACACACACACACACATATATACACACACACACACACACACACACACACACACATATATACACACACACACACACACATACACATATATACACACACACACACACACACACACACACATATATACACACACACACACATACACATATATACACACATATACACACACATATACACACACACACACACACACACACACACACATATACAAACACACACACACACATATAAACACACACACACACACACACACATATATACACACACATATACACACACACACACACACACACACACAAACACACACATATACACACACACACACACACACACATATAAACACACACACACACACACACACACATATACACACACACACACACACACACACACACACACACACACATATACACACACACACACACACACACACACACACACATACATACAACACACACACACACACACACACGCACACACACACACACACACACACACATACACACATACACACACACATACACACACATATATACACACACACACACACACACACACACACACACATACACACATACAACACACACACACACACACATATACACAAACACACACACACACACACATACACACATATATATACACACACACACACACATACACACACGCACGCACGCACGCACACACACACACACACACACACACAGTAATTGGTTACAGCAGTTTAGCCTCTTTTTGCTTTCGTTTCATTTTATTCATGTTTTTAGTTGAATTTCTGAATTTTTCTCTAAAATGAAATCTTTAAAAATAAGCTTTTGGAATATTCAGGGTCTGTACTCTAGTACATGTGGTCTTAAGACCAGAGAACCTGATTTCTTTAATAACGTAAATGATGTTGATATTTTAATTCTGTTAGAAACGTGCTGTTGATCTGATACCATCACCCAATGGCCCTCAGGCTACAGTGAAATTACAGTTCCTTCACTTAAACTGAGCACAGTCCACCGTGGCAGAGGCTCTGGAGGAATATTAATCTGGCTTAAAGCTGATCTCACCAATCACATCAGCACGGTCAAACAAAACAAACACCACATTTGGCTGAAAATGAATAAAGACGTGGGCATTTGTGACGTAGATTTATATCTGTGTGCTATATACACTAGAGTCCGGATCGGGCCGAATTTGTCTGTCCGAGCCCGACCCGAGCCCGACAGTTAAAATCTCATTTTTTTTCTCATACTAATGACACATGTACGTTTGTTTGTGTGGAAAGCTTTTATTAAGCAACTATAGGAAGGCATTCAGAAATGTCAACAGATGAGGTCATCAGCTCACACGGGGGAACAAGCTCACGTTAATAATCTGTTTAATTTAAAATATTCAACGTGTTAACCTCTCCTGACCGTGGTCAGAACACCAGGGGAGAGTCGATCAGCAGCAAGATATGAGCTCCTCATAAATATGTATATATTATTGGTTAAGAGTCTGGTTTAAAGAGACCATATAGAAGAAAAGAAAGGTGAAGCCTACAGGAAGAAACTGAGCAGGTTAGTTTGAGAAAACCTACCTTGGATTTTAATTATTTACAGCAAACAGAAATCTGGACATATTTTAGCTAACATTTTAGCAACCATACAAGGAATATATAGACCCTTTGCACGTGACGTCACGCTCCACTCGCGCGAATTATGAACGCCATGACGGACGGCGGAAGAGCTATGCTGTAGACGGACGGCAAGCTAAACTCGTACGTTTTCGTTCGTGTTTGTGTTCTCACATTCACAATCTGCAGAGTAATCCTCACCAACACAAGCATTTGTATTGCCTTTCTGTTTTAAATGACTGATAAATAAAATTACCTTCAACGAGCTAGCTGCCGTGCTAACCAGCTGTTCCTGCTAACAGGTCCAACCCGATGATGACCCACATAACTAGCTAACATCGGTTATTCACTGACCTAGCTACATATCCAAAAAGTAAGCCGTTCCATTGATCATTTAACTTAACACACATACAAAAATATCGGTTAAATTAAAGATGACATGGCACGGAAAATAGCTTCAAAAAGGCCAAAAAACGAGTTAATTGCGGGTCTGCGGAGCTCCTACCCCGGCTAGCTGACGAGCTAGCTGCAGCTAGCAGTACCATATAAGAGGCAGGCGCATTGCTTTCTAGCGTTGTGATTGGTCGAGCGGACGTAGCGGCGCGCGCAACTTGCGTGCGTGATGACGTCGTCATCAGGTCCATATCTGCGTAGGGGGGCGTGACGGTTGACCATAATAATGGATCTTATTTAGATGTGTAGAGTGTTAAAACGTATGTTTATACCGATGGTTAACGGTTAAAAAGTTAGTGGTAGGGAAAGGGTGTCCAACGGTCATACATGGTGTGTTTGTAGTGTTTAAAAGGCAGTGTCTCAGCCTGTCTGTCTGCTTTTCCCTGCCGTTTTTTTAGCTAGCATTGCTAGCTAGCTTGTTAGCTTGTTTTTTCCTCCACAACACTCCTCATCAATCAACGGGGCTTTTTTCTTTTTAATTCTTTTGGTGAAAGCAAGAGGAAATGTCTTTCAGACATGTCTACACAGGGTAAGTAAATTAAAAAGCAAAATGTTATGTTTAAGCCTATTCTAAGATATTTCATTCATTCATTCATGAATTAAAACCTTTTTGTGGCATATACAGTAATCTAGCTAGTCTTCATCATTAGGTCCTTATCCATGTGTTTTTAGCTAACTTAATATATATTCTGATGTGTGTGTGTGTGTGTGTGTGTGTGTGTGTGTCAAGGTTATTAATAGTTTGGCATTATTCATTAGTTTTTATTTTTATTTCGTCACAATCACAACGCAATCAACAAGCTGCCCATACTACTGCTAGCTTTGGACTGCTCGCTAGCTGCTGCCCATCGCGTCGTAATATCCACCGGTCAAATCTTAACATAGGCTACAGCAAATATAATCACAGATAAGAAGATGGCTAGATGTTACAATTATTTGTGGTTACTACTGATCATAGACACTGTGATTCCCTGAACACTTCCCAGAGCTGGGATGTGTTCAGGCATCCATTAGGAAGTTGCATTGGCACACCCAGTGAACAACGGTATGGGTAGCCACGACCGACCATGTCCTCTAAAAACATGGGCTACGTGTTATATAAATCTTTACTTGAGTAAAGAATAGATGTTAATACAAAATAAACCCTAGACTGATGTCTTATCTTTGCCATTATGAGGTACCTCCCCCCGCCGTTAGCGTAGCATCGTACCTGTAACCCAGCCAGCTACAAAGAACTGGTTAGCATCCAGACTTTTAAAAGCTTTGAGATCAGCACCAGTATATGGGGATATCCCGTTTACCACATAGTGGTCCAGATCAGCACCGGTATATGGGGGTACCCCGTTTACCACATAGTGGTCCAGATCAAGTGGACTGAAGTCGGGCAGACTCTGTGATTTAATGAGGTCCGTGAAAACGGAGGGAGAAAGAATTAAGGGTCGGTATCCAATCCTGCTATCTCCAACTTCTCCAAATACTGCTCTTTGTGAGCACCTACCAGATGCCCTACCTCGACCGATAACGGCACGACAACTTGTTGTTCAATATAGAAGAAGCCATAAAGCCATAAATACAGTTTATTTAGTGTTATGTATTTCAAACTGATTGAAACTATGAAACTTTCCGTTCGTCTACTACTGTTTAGCCTGTGCTGCTGCCGTCCGTCATGGTGCTGTCATGTCGTCGTGTGATGTGTTTGCAAAAGGTCTATAAGGAAGATCCAAACAACAGTCAAGACAAGGAGACACCTGCGACAAATATCCTGGACAGGGCACTAAAAGGACATCAAAAACAGCAGATTAAGCAAAATAACAAAGAGGTAAGCCACAAATTTGACTGATTTAGCACCATAAGCTATTAAGCTACCTCTGATAAGAGCTGAAGACAGAGCCATCGCCATGTTGTCAGTTAGAAATGGATACTTTTAAGGGGCGGAGCCTCAGCAGCCTTACTGTCAACTACCCAGCCACAGGGACTAGTGAAGTCAACTACCCAGCCACAGTGACTAGTGAAGTCAACTACCCAGCCACAGGGACTAGTGAAACCAACTACCCAGCCACAGTGACTAGTGAAACCAACTACCCAGCCACAGTGACTAGTGAAACCAACTACCCAGTCACAGTGACTAGTGAAACCAACTACCCAGTCACAGTGACTAGTGAAGTCAACTACCCAGCCACAGGGACTAGTGAAGTCAACTACCCAGCCACAGTGACTAGTGAAACCAACTACCCAGCCACAGTGACTAGTGAAACCAACTACCCAGTCACAGTGACTAGTGAAACCAACTACCCAGTCACAGTGACTAGTGAAGTCAACTACCCAGTCACAGGGACTAGTGAAACCAACTACCCAGTCACAGGGACTAGTGAAACCAACTACCCAGCCACAGTGACTAGTGAAACCAACTACCCAGCCACAGTGACTAGTGAAACCAACTACCCAGCCACAGTGACTAGTGAAACCAACTACCCAGTCACAGGGACTAGTGAAGTCAACTACCCAGTCACAGGGACTAGTGAAACCAACTACCCAGTCACAGTGACTAGTGAAACCAACTACCCAGCCACAGTGACTAGTGAAACCAACTACCCAGCCACAGTGACTAGTGAAACCAACTACCCAGTCACAGTGACTAGTGAAACCAACTACCCAGTCACAGGGACTAGTGAAACCAACTACCCAGTCACAGGGACTAGTGAAACCAACTACCCAGCCACAGGGACTAGTGAAACCAACTACCCAGCCACAGTGACTAGTGAAACCAACTACCCAGCCACAGGGACTAGTGAAACCAACTACCCAGCCACAGTGACTAGTGAAACCAACTACCCAGCCACAGGGACTAGTGAAACTCAAAGGAAGAAATATAAGGACTACATACTAAGAGACTCTCCCGAAACCTTAGTATCAGACTTCATGGTCCTAAACAGACGTGTATAAAGTACTAGAGACCCATACTTGAGTAAAAGTACAAGTGCTCTATCAAAAAAGTGACTTGAGTAGAAGTAGAGGTGCTCTTTAAGGTGAGACACTACAGGTGAATAGGGTAAAATTTTTAACTAGCAGATATCACCATGAAACTCTCCCAGTTGATTACTTACATTAAGTTGAGAAGAAAATGTATTACAAGTTTTCTGTAATTTAAGGTTTAAATATGCAAATTAGGCATTATCTTATTAAATATGCGCTAATTTGCATATATTTAAAAAAAAAACGAAATCTGAGTATTGGATGAACCCAGGTTCAAAATTATTTTTTCATTGTGTTCACATATTAGATGGGAAAAAAATTACAGAGAGATTTATGGATATCTTTTATTATCCTGTAAATCAGAATATACTGTCAATAGCGTTAAAAAAATGATTTTCGCCATGTTTTTTGGAATAAAATGTTATATAAATCAGGCTAGGAATAATATATTTACAAATCCCTCTGTAAATGTCTTCATAATATAACTAGGTACAAGGCTGGAAGGTTTGGTGTATAAAGGTGCTACTGAAGTGGAGATTTCAGACTTGGAGTATGAGAGAAAAGTCATTTTGAGAAAACGGGCTTTAAAGATTTATATTGTAAAATTCCACACATTTCTATATGAAAACATTGCTAACAAGCAAACAACAGGCCAAGTAATAGTTTATAACAAGGTAGACCATGAACAATGACAGCTGAATAAAACAACATTGCCAAATAAGACCTTCAACTACACACTTAAAAATGCTGGGTTATTTTGGTTACTCATATGCTGGGTTAAGGCTGAAATTATAAATTTACCCATAATTGGGTTACAAAATGGTTAAACATATTATAACCTATTGCATTGGGTTGATGACGTTGAACGAAATCCAGGCTTCAGTTTTTCAACACTGCTGATCCGCCAAATTTTGGATGACATTGTTTTAACACACACACACACACACACGCGCGCGCACGCACGCACGCACGCACGCACGCACACACACACACACACACCCACCCACGCACGCACGCACACACACACACAGACACACACACACACAGACACACACACACACACACACACACACACACACACACACTCATGAGTCATGACATGGTATGGGAAGAATAAAAAACGTGACAAAAGACGTATAAAAAACGTTTGTTTCGTAGATTAGATCATATGGTTTAGCTTAGTTTAAAAACAGTCTAACGATATTAGAATAATAACTTGTTGTTTTAGCTTCGTTTTATTCAAGTAACGTTATTAAATATAAATCCAACACGATTTGCGTTACAAATAAATACCAGCAAAGAACTACGGCGGGCGAAGACAGAAACACATTGAAAAGATCACTCTATCTGGCACCCCGCCCGCTGGATCTTCACACAGGGAAAAACAAGCGCACCTCTTCAACTGACGTAACCCCCAGTCACCCCACATCGTCTCTCTCGCTCTCGATGAGTTGGCATCGGAACAGCAGCAACTCATTTCTCAAAAACAACATCTGGTTCCTGGAGCAGGGAGGCGAGGTAAGCATTCTCATTTTACCGGTAGTTTGTTGCTGAAAATGTGCTTTGTTAAACAGTGCTTCTAGAATAAACTCTAATGTTACATTAGCTAACGTAACTTTGCGTATGTTCTTGACACGCCCATTTTACCGAGGATGCATTGGTTGGTAACTTGTGTCGGTACACGATCCGTTCTGCCTGCACGATCCGTTCTGCACATGCGCAAAATGTTCGCGCATGCGCGGTTGTACGAGGATTTACGACACTGCACGATCCGTTCCACGCTTCCGGTCGACAGCCAAGCTAACGTTAGTTTAGCTAACAGCTAATTCGGCTAACTGCTAGCTGAGACAGCATGTAATAACTTTAAAAGACCCTCAAAATAAAACTTGAAAATAAACGTTGACATATATAACAAACACCTAACATATATAACAGCTGTTACGTCAGTTCTACTTTACTTGTGCTCATTTAAAATCCAATCACTCAATACTTGTCTTTATTGTTATTACTGTGAAGTCTTAATTTAGCTGTAGCTGCTTTTCCCATTACGTTTGAGTTAACGTTATTTTAGACTGAATCTAGCTGTCAGCTAGCGGTTAGCCGAATTAGCTGTTAGCTAGGCCTGCAGCGACGCGTCGATGGCGTCGACACATCGACGTCAAAATTACGTCGACGTCGTATTTTTGCATCGACGCTTCGCCACACACACACATGTGGGAGACCAAAACATTGCAGGAAACAGCAACCTCCTCACAGAATTCCCAACAAAGCCCTGCAAAAAGCCCCATGAAAAGAAAAAGTCCTAAAACAGCTCGCCCTTAATCATCGAGGGTATGGGAATACTTCAAATATAGTCCGAAGTACTAACGTTAGCTAAATTAATTTCATGTTTGTGTAGTGTGTTGTGTAGCCTGCGCACTTAGGTGGTGCTAGCTAACTATCTTAGCTCTCCGTGCAGTTTGTTCGTGCTACGTTAGTAGCTAACGTTAACGTTAGCTAGCTACTGGCGCCTAGGCAGCTGTGTTTTGCTAACGTTAGTTATCATCTAATGTTGGCTTGAATGGTAGCTAGCTTACAGCTGCAGAACACAGCTATCTATAGTAGCTAACGTTAGCTAACGTTAGTTATCATCTAATGTTGGCTTGAATGGTAGCTAGCTTACAGCTGCAGAACACAGCTATCTATAGTTGCTAAGGTTAGCTAACGTGAACGTTAGCTACTAGCACGAACAAACTGCACAGAGAGCTAAGATGCGTTGGTTAGCCTAGCACCACCAAAGTGCACAGCTGCATTAGCATGTAAACCTACAGAATAGCAGTTAAGAGAGTCAGTTTGATTATGCATCAGGTTTTATGTTGGGACTGTTATGTTGTGTTAAACAATCCAAGTAATGTCTGTACTGTTCACTGCACAGTGTTTTTCTTTTTTGCACTACAACTTGATTTTTTTGAACAAGAGTTATGTTGGTACTGTAAAAGAGTAAACAGGCTGGCCTTTCATTTTGTATAGCAGTAAAATAATTATTTTATTTTGTGTAAAGCAGAAGATTTTTTGCTATGCAAAATTGTTTAATAAAATATATTATTAAGAATTTTTTGGTATTTATTTGAGATACATTATGGTTTTTATTAATCGAGCAACAGAAAAATAATCGTTATATTAATCGTCCAATTAGTCGTTAGATTAGTCGACTAATCGATAAAATAATCGCCCGATTAATCGTTTAATGAATAATCGTTTACCCCCCAGCTCTAGTGTTAGCTAAACTAACGTTAGCTTCCCGGTGGAGGCTAGCCATAGGCTAGCGTGGAACAGATCGTGCAGGTCGTATCCTCGGTAAAACAGTATTATCTTGCGCATGTGCAGAACGGATCGTGTACCGACAACTTGTATGAACTTCGCAGCACCCGTATCCCAACATTCATTTCGGCATTCAATGATGGTCGGGTTTCCGGTACATAGACAAAAATTTTTAGGCAAAATTTTTTCACCGGCAACTGTAACCGTCCTCAGCCTACGTTACGTTAACGTTACGAATGACCATGACTGTGTTAAAAGACAAACGCCGCCATCTTGCTTGCTGAATTGTGAACATGCAGAAAAAGGAGCGAAATTTGTATTCAGCGATTATGTAGCCTACTTTGAATGCTCAGGCTTGCATGTGTTTTAGCTGTTTGTGTAACGTTACTAAATGTTATGTATTAAGTACTTTATGTAGTTCCTTTAAATACAAAATACAAATTGTAATGCTGACAAAGACAGGCGAACACATCGCCGGTTCCCGCCAATAGGTTCATTTTAGTTAGTGAACAACCTGGCAAAGAAGTCTTGCGTCAGTCTAATCAATTGGGACACAACGTGTGTGTGTGTGTGTGTGTGTGTGTGTGTGTGTGTGTGTGTGTGTGTGGCCTGCCAAAATAACTATTCTTGATTATTCATTATAAGTTATTAGTTGTCAAATGTTGTTGTTGGCGTAATGAGAATGAGCGCTTGCTTGCTTGACATTTCTGAATGCTTATTGAAAGTGATGTATGGCAGCTTTGTAATGTTTTTTATTATTATTGTTTTCCTGTAGATGGATGATCATGTTCAAAATAAACTGGTAGAATGGGACCTGGGTGATTTACTCTCTACATTTGAAGGTAGGCACATTTTATAAAAGCTTAAAAGTTTTTAATAAAAGACATATATGTACTATGAATAAGAATGGCAAAATCCAACTTTTTCATGTCCAATACTGATATTGTAAATGTGGGTATCTGCCGGTAATATTTTCTGATACCACTGCCCCGAAATGCAACAATATATCCTGTAGGTTTGGTTTTGATGCAGCACTTAACAATCCCGCTGTAAATCAACAAATATTCTGAAAATAGCCTAGGCCTGCTGTTACAAATAAATGTCTTTATGATCACTGATATTTTAGTATAATACTGGTCCGATCAACGAAACATGTCTCTGGACGGCTTACTGTATTTGACCAGTTTCCACGCAGAAAAAAAAGAACCTGAGTTAAATTTTCTCTGGACTTCACACTTTAATCAGTGATCAGTTGCTGCAAATGTAATTAAGTTAGATTGAGTTCAATGAAGTTTCACTGATGTCACAAAGAGCTTATTAGTTCTTATTCAGTATCTCAAAGTATAAATCACATGACAAGACATAGACCCAAAATTTGCACAAGGACCAACTCATCAATATTTTGAACGGAGTTTCTACAGCAAGCGGTTCTAGTCAAATTAGGGCCTGGAAGAAGAATAATGATAAAAAGAGGAAGCAAGAAAAGAACAATATAATGCATTGCTCTGGAATGCCGTGACATTTAAGAGGGTCTATACCAGGCACGGAAAATCAAGGAATTTGAGCATTTTGTAGTAAAGTCAGAGCAAGGTCAGGGAATCTTTTTTGCATTTTGAAATGTAGTCGCCAGAATGTGATACAGAGTTGTAGAATTTTACATTTGACTTTTATGCTTGCAATATTGCTTCTGCTACCTGTGGTGATCCCCCCCCGGCACCTACAAAATCCGGAGGAAGACGGTCCGCCCCAGCTACGCCGAATCTACAAAAGCTTTCATAGGTGAGCAGCCTGCGAGTTAATACAAATGTAACAAATAAAACAAGCGCCAACAAGTATTTTAACAGATTGTCTCAAGATTTGCAGACCTCGATACATTTTCCTTTTATTTCCCGCTTAAAATTGGTTGGTTGATGTGACTGAACCCGAACTAACCAGATATCAAATATCTGCCCGAACCCGGCCTGGCCCATCGGGTCCAGTCGGGCTCAGTTGGGGTATCCATCCTCTACTACCTCCCTCTCTCAGACCTATCGCACACATGTGTCAGACCAAACCACTGCGCAACGATGATCTGTTTCAGTTTATTGTTATCATTATTAAAACGAAATGTTGTTAGAGCAAACACAGAAAGACATAGTTTTCCAGTTGTTAACCCATTACTTAATTCATAATTTAAATCCCAGTAGATTATATATAATTTTGGCCTTCATTTTATCACCCAAGCTTATGCCTGTAACGAGGGTTAATATCTGAAGTAAATGCGTCTTATAAAGTTTGTTTTCTCTCTACAGGTTGGAACAAACATCGCTGAATACCTTACGAAAAGGACAAGCACAGAGGTCCCACATGTGCTTCTTCTTGGGGACAGGCATCAGTTATCACAAGCCTTTGTTATAGTGCATGGACATGCCTTGGAGCACCCATCTCTTCTTGGGGCAGTAGAGGCCTGCTTTAAGGCTTTTTATGTTTTTGATGTACAGTATCCTAGACCTTGTGCACAAGTGTGGGAGTTTTTGCAGATGATATCAGGAGTTATTTTAGACAGCAACCTCTTCTTCAAAAAGCATGTCATCAAAATCACCACAACTGCTTTCTTCCACCTTAAAATCTGTATCAGTATCAGTATTATCTTATGGTTTATGTATATTTGCACACTTTACATTTTAGAGAAAGTATAGCCTACTTTATTTATTTAGCATTGATGTTCTAATTGTTCATCTGAAATAGGAAGGCTGGATGTGGTGCTAAACTCCTCATCGCTAGCATCACTGCAGGCGCCGCCAGGATCTTTATTAGCGTTGAGATGACTTTTGAAAAAAGTCGATGGTTGGAATATTACTCCTAATTAAATCCTCTCTGCTATCCTTCTCCCCTCCACTGCTCCACCGTCTTTTATCCATGTTGTTTGTTCTGTCAATGTCCTCGACTCTCTTTCACTCTATCCTCCATCGCCTGTCTTGCCGCTATCAACAGTTTCCGCGGTAACCTGACTCGTAGTCATCAGTCACAGCCGACAGCCAAAAAACTGATCATGATACTTTTTTGTGTGCAACTAAATCATTGTTAACACACATACACACAAACACACACTACTTAATTCATTTTATTTTAATTTAATAATAAAAACAAAGGATGAGGCCACACAGTTAGTGGGGTCTTGGAGGCCCCCTAGAGGTCGGAGGCCCCCGGGCACCGGCCCAATCAGCCCGGTGGTAAATCCAGCCTTGATTGCAAGTAGTTTATTTTAAAATGTACTACTCAAGTACTGAAAGTAAAAGTGCAAGTATTGTGTTATTTAGTTATTCAAGAAAGCAGTTAAAAGTTTGAATATCATATTGTTTATATTATGTCAAATGTTTAGCCAAGGCTGTAGCCAAAGGAATTAACAAATATTAATTATACTAAAAATAACAAATATTAACAAATACTGAAATAAAATGTATAATTATCACACTGTGCAAGTAAAATAAACATCCTCTCCAGCACAGTAACGGTTAAAGCCCCAAAAAGTTAACACACACCAGCTAGTAACATGTGATGAACAGGAAAGTTAGTAAGCTAGAAAAGTAGAGATTAACTAACAGCTTCACTTCACAGAGTCAAAGAGTTAACATTCAGACTCACTGCAGACACACACACACACACACACACACACACACACACACACACACACACACACACACACACACACACACACACATACACACACACACACACACACACACACACACACACACACACACACATACACACACACATACACACACACACACACACACACACACACACACACACACACACACACACACACAGAGACACACACACACACACACACACACACACACACACACACACACACAGAGACACACACACACACACACACACACATACACACACACACACACACACACACACACACACACACACACACACACACACACACACACACACACACACAGACATACAGACAGAAGATAAACTAGCAGCTTCACATCACAGGGTCAAACAGTTAACATTCAGACTCAAACTACTCAGGAACAGATTAATCTGCTGCAACAACAGCTCAATAGAAAGAGAACAAACTGACATCGTCTCTGACTTCTGAACGGAACCGTAATGAAAACAAACAACGCAATCTCGGGGATTTCTTACGTAAATTACATAATTATCATACGTAACTAACGTAGCCTTAACTACACACACTGTAACCTACACAGTCTCCGCAGCGTGAGGAATTCACAACAGTAACGAGTAACGATGCAGCACATGAAAAATCTATCAGAGTAAAAGTATTAAACTCATCGAAAATATGTACTCAAGTAAAAGTGGAAGTAGGAGAAAAGAATAATACTCCAGTAGAGTACAGATACAGCCTTTTAGTACTTAAGTAGAGTAGTAGTTGTACTTTGTTACTATACAGCTCTGATAAGGATATAAAGGTAGATCTGGTATTCTTTACTAACCATCCAGAAGCATGGCACCAAGCCCTAAGTTCCACCAACAAAGACTACAAAATGTCAGGGAACAGAGTAATGAGACAACTCTATCTAGATTCCAAGAACAAATTTAACATCAACCTGTACAACAACGGGAAGGTGATGATCCAGGGATCAGACGCAAGCCTTGAGAAATTCAAAAAAGACTTTCCTAACTTAAAATCCTGGCTGAGGAAAGAAGACCTCAGTCTCCCCAACAGTGACAGCAGCAGAGACCCCAAAACCCCCCTCCCCCTCCTCCCCCTCTCGTCCATCTCCTCCATCTCCCCTCCCCTCCTTCACTCCTGCTCCCCCTCTTCCTCCTGCTCCCCCCTCTTCCTCCTGCTCCCCCTCTTCCTCCTGCTCCCCCTCTTCCTCCTGCTCCCCCTCTTCCTCCTGCGCTATTTTCCTCCGCTGCACAAGGTAAAACAACATCCAGTCTGTCACGACATCAGAGAAGTGAGTCAACGCTTCCCTCATCGTCAAGAAATTAGCAAAGGATAAGGGAAGAATACACATATGTATTTAAGCATTTGTGAATATTGTCTTTTTTAGTCTATGTCAATGAAAAGCTTAACTCTGACGTGCCTACTCCGTATCAAACACTCATGGCCATTGTTGTTCTAATTGGACTTGTTGTAGAAAGATGTAGTACTCACTGTCCTCAGGGAGCTATAAATACTTATTTTACCATCTTTAAAATTGGAAACATAACTGTGGCGAGCCTCAGGTAGGCGGTGTTAGTAATATTTGTTTAGAGAATTCCTGACACCATATATTGCCCGTCCAAAAGAAAGACCACTCAAGTATGGTTAAAGCTGAATAAAGGAGTTATAAGTCATGAAAATGCTCTCATCTGGTGCAGTGGTGTGTCCCACCTGCAGAATCACCTTACTTTAAGAAGAGTTCTCACTGACCTGAACTCTGATGCGAGCCATTTCCAGTGCTCAGTGCACGTCGCTGCTATGTGGGATTTATGCTAGCACAGGTTTGAGATGACTAGTCAAACATAGTGAAACAGATCACATCCTATACCAAATCGCCAAACTTGGAAAATCAGAGACATCTAGACTCACCCTGACTCTGTGCAGTAATAAAATGTCTAAGGCGCTAGAGCTCTGTGAGGCCNGTACTTTCTGAATGGTAGGATGACAGGGGACTCATTAGGCCAGTTCACATACTGCTCAGCTCTTGGGTCTAGTGTAGTCGACTACGCAATTACTGACATGGACCCTCCTCCATCAACGCATTCACTGTAAGACCTCAGTTACCACTTTCAGACCACTGCCAGATAAATAAAAGAACACAGGAAATTAAAATTATAGACACTAAAAAACTTGTAAAACTCAATCTGTCCTATAAATGGACATCTGACAGTGTGTCTGAATTCACCAATGCAGCTAACTCGGTTGAAATTACTAATCTTATTAACAACTTTTTAGTAATAACATTCACACCAAATCAGGCAGATGTAACTATGGCAGTAAATCAAATAAATGAACTATATCACAGAATCGCCCTCAAAGTTAATCTGTTGAGGGGTAATCCTAAACCCAAAAACACAACCCACAAAGAAAGATGGTTTGACAAGGAGAGTGAACTAATGAGGAAAAACCTCCGAAAAATCTCCACCCAAAAACAACCAAAAACACCACCAACCAAACAACCCAGAAATTAGAGAAAGCTACTGCAGCAAACTCAAAGAATATAAACAGATGATTCAGAAGAAAAAAACAAACACACTATAATGAAACCATAGAAGAAATAGAAACCTCAATAAGACAGAATCAGTTTTGGGAAAAAAGGAATAACCTAAACCCAAAACAGAACCAAGACCACCTCTGACAGACGGAGAAACATGGAGGAACTACTCTGAACACCTTTACAACCCAATCCCACCAGATAACCTTACAACTGGCCAACAAGTCATTACACAACAGTTACACTCCCTGGAAAAATCATAAAAGACAGTCAAAACCTACTGGACTATGAAATCACCCAAGAGGAGTTAACACACACACTCCATGAACTAAAACCAAGAGAGCATGTGGACCTGACAGCATCAGGACTGAAATGCTGAAACACAGCCCCCCCGAGCTGGAGAAGGCCTTTTAAAGCTGTTCAACCTCGTTCTTCAAGCTGGCTGCTTCCCTGAGGTCTGGAACAGGGGGCTTATATCCCCCATCTTTAAGAGTGGAGACAAATTCAACCCCAGTAACTACCGAGGTATCTGTGTGATCAGTAACCTGGGGAAGGTGTTCTGCTGTATTCTAAACGCCCGTCTACAGGCCTTCCTTACCCAACACAACGTCCTGAGTAAAGGTCAGATTGGCTTCTTACCAAAACACCGTACCACTGACCACATCTACACCCTACACACCCTGATCAACAAACATCTTATTCAAGCTAACTAAAGGAAAATCTTCGCTTGTTTTGTTGATTTTAGGAAAGCATTGGACTCAATTTGGCATGATGGATTATTTTATAAAACTTTACAAAGCGGTGTAGGGGGTAAAATAGATGATATAATCAAATCCATGTATATGGACAACAAATGTGCTGAGAAAATTGATAACAGCAGAACAGAATACTTCAGTCAGGGGCGTGGGGTGAGACAGGGCTGTACACACAGACACATAATGGTTCTTTAACTGTTCTTCAAAGGACTCAATGGTTCTTCAAAGAGTCATCACCAATTGAAGAACCTCTATATTTAGGGAATGGTTCTTCAAGTCTTTTATATGGTTGGTTCTTGGTAGCCAAAAACAATGAAGTTAGGGCACCAACAATTATTTTCATTATTGATTAATCTGCAGATTTTCTCGATTGTTTGGTTTGCATATAGGCTAAACATCAGAAAGCAGTGAAAAATGCCCAGCACAGTTTCCCATAAAAAAAAACCAGACCCGAATCAGTGCAGGCAACACGGAGTAGCTGCAGCTACGGACTACAAGCGTCCCCTGAGCTAAAACGGCAGTTGTCGGGGCAAGTTTTAGAGTGCCTTTGTGCCTCTTAACAGACACAAAATGCAATTAATATGTCTGTGCCACATGAACAGGGCCCTTACGTGTCAACAAGATGCGTTTTCAACTCAGACATTGTTTAAATTCACCTACCCTGGTCCCTGTCTCGATCTTGCCCTGCTAGCTGATAGCCGTTAGCTGCTAGCTGCCGTCCGGTGAGTGTATTCAGACAGGCTTCTGTGATAATCATCCCAATAACAATCCACGGAGCAGCTGTGGTGTTGCTATGTCCTCCAGTTACTGAAGGCTAGCTTTAGCTTGCTCTTGGAGCAGCAAGTTCATCTGCATGTTGCCCCTCTGTCTGTCTCGTTCTTTACAACTCTTGTGAGGCTAGTTCTTTGTCTGTATACTCTGGTTTGAATAAATAAGGACGACCATCAAACTCAAAAGGCTCTTCTGTGTGTTGTATATCTGCTATATTCTCCATAGTTACGTTACTCCAAGCTTCTTCCCTTGTGAACAACTCCACTCTTCGCTCTTCACACACTACGCTCCGATCTGCACACTGCTGGAAATAATCTAAATGTTTTGCTGCGAAGGCATGATCTGTGATCTGTGATCCTATGCAGGACATCCACCAGACCACCGGGCGCTCGGGGGATTGTTGTCGGCTGTGGGAGGGGGACGAAGGCTGCTTGCCTGGCTAAGGGAACTAGCTACCACACAGATCGACACTGGTTGAGGACTATAGTTGAAAATTAGCCGGCTGGCTAACACTGGCACATTTACAGAAATGTTGATTGATGTGTGTTGTCCTTTATAAATAAATAAATACAAAAAAAAAAAACTGACAAGCCTCCTACTCACCAACACCAGACAATCACACCCAAAATGGATGAGCTACAAATACACACGGAACTGCAGCGTGATGATTTTTTACATAAGCCTGGCTCAACACATTTATCAAGGACAGCAGATAGCAGCTAACAGCTAACAGCTAACAGCTAGCAGCTAGCAGCTAACAGGCCAAGCTACCTACCGGCAGGATCAAGACAGGGTAGGTGAATTTAAACAATGTCTGAGTTGAAAATGCATCTTGTTGACACAAAAGGGCCCTGTTCATGTTGCACAGACATATTAATTGCATTTTGCATCTGTTAAGACGCACAAAGGCACTCTAAAACCTGCCCTGACAACTGCCGTTTTAGCTCAGGGGACGCTTGTAGTCCGTAGCTGCAGCTACTCCGTGTTGCCTGCAGTGATTCGGGTCGGGGGGTTTTCTATTGAAAGTACTTCGTGGCCGGAATTCTCCTTTAACCAAATTATAACACAACAGAAACAAAACTAAATCACCAACTGGAACACAAACAAAAGCACAAGGCAAAATGCAGAGCTATCTGTCCCTAAAGAGAGAGTACAGAGCTATCTGTCCCTAAAGAGAGAGGACAGAGCTATCTGTCCCTAAAGAGAGAGGACAGTGTAGCAGACTACCTGACCACAGTTACTGATATCAAACTAAGAACTACATTGACCAAGTACAGACTCAGTGAGGACAACCTGGCCTTTGAGACAAGCCGCTACAAACAATCATGGCTCCCCAAAGAGGAGCGCTTCTGCCAGCTATGCAAGAGAGACAAAGTCGAGACAGAGCTGCACTTCCTGACAGAATGCACAGAACTGCAGCCAGTCAGAAGAACACAAACACCGACATTTGACCAAATAACCAACATCAAAAAAATGCAGATCCTGCTGGGAGAACAGCCAGAGAGCTGCAGTCTAGCAGCAGAATATGTCTTTACCTGCCACACACACACACACACACACACACACACACACACACACACACACACACACACACACACACACACACACAGATACACACACACAGACACACACACACACACACACAAACATACACACACACACACACAGACACACACACACACACACACACAGACACACACACACACACACACACACACACACACACACACACACACACACACAGACACACACACACACACACACACAGATACACACACACACACACAGACAGACAGACAGACAGACAGAGAGAGAGAGAGAGAGAGACCCTAACCTAAACTTCTCCAACTCCTGCATTATTGTGTCCACCGTTCTACAACAGAAAGACTTTCACCCTGCTACCATCCAACAGATCAATGCTGGCCTCTCCCAGGACTGTGCCATGAGACCCAACGTGTACCTGGGTCACCACCCCACCCTCGACCTACACTGCCTATATGATCACGTCCACCTCTACAAGCAAGCCGTCCCCATCTTCGCAAAGATGCTGAAGGACGCCACTATGAACCGCAACCCAGCCCCTCCACCCTTTACCTCGCCAAGGCTACCAAGAAATCCCACTACATCAGCAGCGAGGACCCCTCAACCCCAACCGCCCCAGCCGCTATATTACCATCCCCGCCACGTCACCGGCAGGCCACTCCCTCTTCTCCCCCCTGAACTGACAATAGTCCCTACAGACAGACTGACTGACAGACAGAGCTACGCCCAGACAGAGAGAGGAACAGCCAACCCACCACCCACCAGCCAACTGAAGGACATCCAGCACATGCTGAGCCTAATCTGTTCACACCTGATGGAACCTTAACACAATAAGTACACACACACACACACACACACACACACACACACACCAAACACTTTAGTTTGCTTTTTATTATTATTTTTTTATCTAACAAAAGAAAACATTTACATACAGTATCTCGCTGCTTCTACAGCGCTCACACTAGTTTCTCCAAGTAGATGTTGCATTTTTGTGTGGTCAGAGATTGTACCAAGCATAGATATAGAACAATAGATATGACATGACGTCATAACAAATGGCATAACTGTCCGCCATCTTACTAGGGTACTGTTTACAATTGTCACCTATGGCAGCAAGTATGGTTATCAGCTGTGCAGCACCTAACTGCTTTACCAGAAGGACCGAAGAGACCCAGGAGGCTGGCATCACTTCCCACATGTCAGTAGGAGTAGATAAAGTATTTTTTCTCTTCTGTTTTTAACTATAAATACAGAAAAGTTGGTGAAGTAGCTAGCTAGCTAGTTACGTTACCTAGCAACAGTTAACGGACCGGCTGAGATGTCAGTTAGTGGTGATTGCTAGCTAGCTCTTAACAGCATTTATGAACAGCAAACATTGTTTTAGTTGATTGATTTTTTTTAGTTGATTGATTTTTGACCTCAAATAAGACATTTAGTAACGTTAACGTTATAACAGGTTTTAACTCGTCGTTAATATTACCCCTACATTGACTGCTGCGGCTGATTTCACTCAATCTGTGTTAAGTTTTCAGTTAAATTAAAGTTAACGACAAGTACTCTTCTTTACTCCTAAATCTCATTTTATAATATCTCAAGACAAATCCAGCAAGCTAACGGTACGTTAAAATGTAACGTTACACATAGAGTAACGTTACGTTACACAAATCAACATTAGCCACATCCAGCAACACGGAGCCCTAACCGACCAGCCGCACTTAACGTTACATTTTCACCAGCTAACGTTAGCTCCCCAAACATTAGCCATGTTGAATCCTGCTGTCACTCATCAGATATTAACATCTAGTGTTGTCAGCTTACCTCATGCCTTTACACCATTTTCCTTTCAGTAAAGCAAATTAAAAGTTAATAATCCATGTTTTGATGAGGTAAGGAAAGTCTCCGCATTACTATCGTAAATGTAATTTCCATAACATAACGTTAGCGCAATGAAAATTGCGACAAGTCCATCAGCAGTTGTGGTGAAGTCATTCTAGTCTTTATCAACAAGAACTCATTGAAGCTAGCGAGGCTCTTCAACTACTCCACTCATCGTCTAAACTAACTCCATGCCGGCCGGTTGACAGGAAGAAAACAAACACTAAACAGGAAGTAGCGGGGTTGATGGGAAATGTGGTCTTATAGTTGAGATAAAATCTACACACATAAAAAAATGTATTAATAAATTACAGTTGGATGATGTTCTTATCGTAACTACCGCCCTATAGAACATAATACTGAATCTGTTTAGGATTTCTACGTTAAAAAATATTGTTTAATGTATATTAGCCATTCAGAATACCAAAGACAGTTTTTACATATTAAGTTCAGGCAAAATTGAAAAAATAAAATGATTACCTGCAGTATAAATGCAAAATTATGAGATTATCTTTATAATTGAACAAATTACTTGTTCTCTTGGAGCTATATCGATCAGAATTCCACCCAAATCTCTATTTTTTGTTTCTTTCTAGAAAGGCACAGTTGTCTTACAGTCATTACTTTGAATTAAAACCACTATTGATGTATTGGTAGAAAGATATAATTATTATAAAGACAACATGAGCCTCTTTCCCCATTGGTTCCAATTGAAGTAATCTCAGCTCAAGTATTCAGCTACTGTGTACGCTCGGTTTAGGGCTAGGTAACAATCCATTTTGTTTTGACGTTTAGTTGTGTCTTTCCAATAGGTCATGTATTTCTGTTATTGTCTGCAGATGATTTGGTTGGGCCGGATGGTTTGGGGGGGGTCCTGAGGTTCTGGGGGCTGTGAGGTGAGGGGGCTGAGGGACAGGGCTAGCTGACTGAGGGGACTTTTCTCTATGTTTCTCTCTTGGTATTGTAATGCTTTGTAGTGGAAACTATGGGGGTCGCTTGTTTTCAGGTGGTTGTAGAATTTGATATTTTTTCAGTTATAATTTGGAGGGGATATTGGTCTAGTTCTGCTCGGCAGGCATTATTTGGGATGTGTCTTGGTAGGTGTAGAAGGTTTCTACAAATACAGACATAAATAAAGACAGTCTCTCTCTCTCTCTCTCTCTCTCTCTCTCTCTCTCTATATATATATATATATATATATATATATATATATCAATCAACTTTTGGATAAAAAAAAAAAAAACGAAACCGCAGAAATCAATAACCTGCAAATAGCAACATAGAGATACCGGTGGCGGCTGGTGAAAAATATTCTCGGTGGGGCTTTGCCATACTTTTTTGTTTCTGTAACCATCGCAATACAATTTAACACAAACTGCAGGACAGCAGTGCTCAGTGAAATAGTCAGTAAAAAAAAGTTGAGGCATTCTTACACAAAAACATAAACATCATATTGAACAAACACAAGCCTTTCATTTGCATTTAAACTGAACTTGTAAACAATTGACTATTTCTACACATAACATCTTTTGGGAAGGCTGTTGACTGTTACACCAGTCACCCCTTGGGGGGGGGGGGGGGGTCCAGCTGCGCTGTTGAGCGCATGAAATGGTGCCATTGGTAGTAAATAGGCAACGCAACAGGCATGCTGTCAGAACAGAGTGGAAAGTGGACAATAACATGAAATTATTATAAAGTTTATAGGAAATCTTACACTGTATAAAGGATGTATAATATAGAAATGGAT
>NC_050173.1:53858166-53865666 GCF_008315115.2 Sander lucioperca | reverse complement strand
TAAACAAGTTGGAAACATGATAACTAATTGCAACAAATTCACATAAGAAAAAACAAATTAGGTTCTCAATTTCAGCCATAGTTCATACTTGCTTACTTAGGTGCTTTACGATATATTATAATAATAATAATTTAGAGTTGAGTTGAGTCTGGACTTTTCGTGATACAGTACATGACATCCCTTCTCAGCATGTTTAAATATCTGCTGCTCTACTCTAAACATGTTGGAAAACATGATCATTAATCATGACTGAATTAAGCAATATTACATGAGAGGGTTTGATTTAACGTCATTATTGGCACATCAGTGATGCGGCTAGGACCGCTGCGCTGGTACCGAGGATCGTAAGCATGACTGAAGTGATAATATGATGTTAAATCAAACCCTCTCATGTAATAAAGAGATTATACAACAACGGTTTCCAACTAAATAAAGGTTATAATCAAACTGTATTCATATTGTGGGGAAATTCAATCTCAAAATGAAGAAAAGCAAAAGAGACGATTTGTAGTCCCTCCCTGTTAAACGTTAGTCAGCCAGTCATCTTAAGTTAATGTTAGCTTTGTAACGGTAGAGATGATGGAATTTTTCAAAATGCAATAACTACTGAACATATAAACACCTAACTGCTTGGCTAAGTTAATCTGTTTATAACTAAAATATCTACTGACCAAAATATTTTTTTTCATGGATAGATTTAGCTACTATACGTCCACACACTTAATTATTGACGTGTCAGTGGCACAGCTGATGTGATCCAAATTATATTAGACAAATAACATTTGTGCTTAAATGTTGGGTCTGGACTTTTGGTGATACAGTATGTGAAAACCCTTCTCAGCATGTTTAAATCTTGCTGCTCTACTCTAAACAAAATGGAAACATTGAAGGAATAAACAGAAGTCCAGTTATCAAACTCACATGATATAATGATTTCTGGATCTCAGTCACAGTTCATATTTCATTATCTATGATGTGATTCTAAATCAGAACAAATTACTTTGGAAACATTCACATTTTTATTACCAAAGTATTTTTCAATACTGTGTTTTAAAGATTACTGTTCTTGATCTGACCTGAGTGTGTCCAGTTTACAGTGTGGACTCTCTAGTCCAGGAGACAGATGCTTCACTCCTGAATCCTGCAGATTGTTGTTACTCAGGTCCAGCTCTCTCAGACTAGAGGACTGGGAGCTGAGAACTGAGGACAGAGCTTCACAGCTTCTCTCTGACAGGTTACAGCCACTCAGCCTGAAGAGACGGTAATGAAGAAAAAACAATCAAGAAGTTGAAAAGACAGCAGAGTCTTTAAGTTATGATATACGAGTCCAACTATCGCTGCACTTACAGAGCTTTTTTAGAGGCTTTGACCACTGGCAGCAGCCTCAGAAGAGCCTCCTCTGAAGCAGAGTATTTCTTCAGGTCAAACACGTCCAGATCTTCTTCTGATGATAGTAAGATGAAGACCAGAGCTGACCACTGAGCAGGAGACAGTTCATCTGTGGAGAGACTTCCTGAACTCAGGGACTGTTGGATCTCCTCCACTAGAGAACGATCATTCAGTTCATTCAGACAGTGGAACAGATTGATGCTTTTCTCTGCAGACAGATTCTCATTGATCTTCTCCTTCATGTACTTGACTGTTTCCTGATTGGTCTGTGAGCTACTTCCTGTTTGTTTCAGCAGGCCTTGAAGGAGAGTCTGATTGGTCTGAAGAGAAAGACCAAGGAGGAAGCGGAGGAACAAGTCCAGGTGTCCATTTGGACTCTGTAAGGCCTCGTCCACAGCACTCTGGTAGAAACGTGTTGATGTTGTTGTTGTTAGTTCTTCTGACAGCAGATTGACTCCAGAGTTGGTGAATGTCAGATGGACATGAAGAGCAGCCAGAAACTCCTGAACACTCAGATGGATGAAGCTGAACACCTTGTCCTGGTACAGTCCTCTCTCCTCTTTAAAGATCTGTGTGAACACTCCTGAGTACACTGAGGCTGCTCTGATATCGATGCCACACTCTGTCAGGTCTGATTCATAGAAGATCAGGTTGCCTTTCTGCAGCTGCTCAAAAGCCAATTTTCCTAGAGACTCAATCATCTTCCTGCTCTCTGGACTCCAGTGTGGATCCGTCTCAGCTCCTCCATCATACTTGATGTTCTTCTGTTTGGACTGAACCACCAGGAAGTGGATGTACATCTCAGTCAGAGTTTTGGGCAGTTCTCCTCCCTCTCTGGTCTTCAACACGTCTTCCAGAACTGTAGCAGTGATCCAGCAGAAGACTGGGATGTGACACATGATGTGGAGGCTTCGTGATGTCTTGATGTGGGAGATGATTCTGCTGGCCTGCTCCTCATCTCTGAATCTCTTCCTGAAGTACTCCTCCTTCTGTGGGTCAGTGAAGCCTCTGACCTCTGTCACCATGTCAACACACCCAGGAGGGATCTGATTGGCTGCTGCAGGTCGTGTGGTTATCCAGAGGCGAGCAGAGGGAAGCAGTTTGCCCCTGATGAGGTTTGTCAGCAGCACACCCACTGAGGTGGACTTTGTGATATCAGTCAGGATCTCAGTGTTGTGGAAGTCCAGAGGAGGTCGACACTCATCCAGACCGTCAAAGATGAACACAACCGGGAACTCTTCAAACCTGCAGATTCCTGCTTCTTTGGTTTCACTAAAGAAGTAATCAACAAGTTCCACCAAGCTGTACTTTTTCTCTTTCAGCACATTCAGCTCTCTGAAGGTGAATGGAAATATGAACTGGATGTCCTGGTTGGCTTTGTCTTCAGCCCAGTCCAGAGTGAACTTCTGTGTTAAGACTGTTTTCCCGATGCCAGCCACTCCCTTAGTCATCACTGTTCTGATTGGTTCTTCTCTTCCAGGTGGTATTTTAAAGATGTCTTCTTGTCTGATTGTTGTTTCTGGTCTGTCTGGTTTCCTGGATGCTGTTTCAATCTGTCTGACCTCATGTTCATCATTGACCTCTGCAGTCCCTCCCTCTGTGAGGTAGATCTCTGTGAACATCTGATTCAGAACGGTTGGGTTTCCTGCTTTAGCAATCCCCTCAAACACACACTGGAACTTCTTGTTTAGGTTAGATTTCAGTTTACGCTTACAAACTCCAGAATAACTTCCTGAATGAACACACAACAAAAAAGATCAATAAGCGATTTCTAAATTACATATGACAGATTACTTCCCCTAAAGATATAAATCCTCTTACTGCTCTGCAGACAGTCAGCCAGCTCGTCCTGCTTCCTTCTCCTCAGGAAGTGCAGTGTGATCTTTAGAAATGCCTCTCTGCTGCTCCTCCTCTGCTCTTCATCTTCACCATCCAACACCTCCTCACCCTCCCTCTGATTCTCTGAGCATTCTGGGTAATCTGGACTCAAAACCTTCTGGATCTTCTTCAGCTCATTCTTCACAAACATGACAATGTCATCCTCCAGCAGCTGGAACAGAAGATTATATGAATCAAATCAGACTGAAATCATGGAAGCAAACATCAGATCCATGTTGGACAGACAATCCCCTGGTCTATAAAGTGCACCAGATGATTGTGAACAAGATAGATGTAAAAGTAGTTGTTGTACATGTACAGACCATAAATATGGAGTCCAGGTGTGTTTGATGCTGCTGGGTAGACTGACCACTGGGAACCTCTGAGATCTCCTGGTCCACTCTGTGGAGGGATCAGGAAGAATTAGCTCACATCATGTCTGTCCACACAGAGACACACACAAGGTAAATGTCCTCTGACTTAAAGTGTTGATTACAGCATGGAATCAGATGGTTTCACCTGACATTAAATTGTTGGTCGTACTGCTGATCCCACTGTGATTCAACAGGAAGAACTAAGAAGCAAACAAGTGCTACAACTAGTGTCTTTCACTAAGGACTCCTCTTGGTTTGTTTGAACAAACTTAGTGTGAACACAAAACAAGTAAATATTGGGCTGAACCAAATCTAAAACAACAGAAAATATTGTCTGATGAGAACAACAAAACATGAGTACACGGCAGAGTTTTGCTCTAAAAATGAGCTACAACACCAGAGAACGATGCCCCAAAGCTGAACAGGTTGGAAAGATGATCAACAGTGTTTGATGGATCAGACCAACTGGAAGGCAGCACAATTTCTTTTGTTCTCATATTTAAATCCTCACCTTTGATCAACAGAGTGACGTCCATCTTTGAAGTTTATAATCAAATCCTTAGACCGATCACTCTTCATGGACACACAGCTGGGTTCTGGTTCTTCCAGCTTTCTCCTGATAGAAACACATAAAAACTGAATATAATCTGCACTGACCCAGAACACTGTGCAACAATGGATTGTTTATACATTTCAAACAATATTTGCTCATTGTTTTGTCATGCCATCCAGGAGAAAAGTGTTTTTTACTGAAACACAACAGTTTTAAAGGTACAGAGTGAATCCATGTGAAACACACAGGTGGGCTCCATACTGTAGACCACTATCAGATATGCATGGTAAGGAGCAGGTTGGTTGTGTGTTGCCCCCTGCTGTTCTGTTATTCTTGACAAGGCCACCTGCCCTAGTAAAGGATTATGGGTGGCCTGCTTGCTAAAGTCCAGTTCAGACCAAAGATTCTGGACGAGACGAGTTGAAACTTGCAGATACTTGCAATGCTCCGGTCTGCAGCGTTCTGAAAGCTGCCAGTTTACACCAACGACTCACAGTTGAGAATCTGACACAAACACTCTGTTGTGTTTTTCTCAGTTTTAAATCCTCACCTTGTATCAACAGAGTGACGTCCATCTTTGAAGGTCACAGGCCAATTCTTAGACCGGTCACTCTTCATGGACACACAGCTGGGTTCTGGTTTAGGTCCAGGTCCAGGTCCATCAGAGTCAGGTGTGAGCTGCTGCTCTGGGCTTCAACACAACATAGACAGAGGTGTGTGTGAATAATGGTGATGATAGTGGGAAATCATTTCCTATGCATATTCTCTCATGTCATATGATGATAGTTGTTATTCTAGATATCATGGTAATGTCCTGTATGTGCAGGTAACTTTAGACTGTAGAGAGAAAGGATGACAGCTGGACAGTGTTGGAATGCAACAAAGTACAAATACTTTGCTACTGTACTTAAGTACAATTTCACGTATCTGTACTTATTTATATTTCCAGAAACTTTTACTTTTACTCCACTACATTTCTTGAATAAAATGTCTACTTTTACTCCACTACATTCCCCCGAAGCATCTTAGTTACTCGTTTCAACAAAATCAGAAGAAATTTGTTCCACTGGAAGAAAGCAGGTTTGGTGAATCACTGCTCCTAGATTGCCAAGATAATGCTCGGTTCCAGTTGGTGATGTGATGCCCAAAAAACAACCATAGGCCAAAACTGAAGAAGAAGAGGAGGAAGCATAATGACTGATGGTGTCATGGAAGCACCTGCTGCAGGCTCTGCTGCCATGGTAACAGATGATGACACCTTTGGCCATAAAGTTCATTATCAATGGTTTTTCTTACTTTTACTTGAAATACTAAGTACTAATAAGTACATTTAACCCTCGTGTTGTCTTCCTGTCGACGGCGCAACCTTTTGTTTTTCTGGGTCAAAATTTTAACTTAAAAACTTTTTTAACACTTTTGTCGCTTTCCCCTGGTGTTTTGGTCAGTTTTATCCAAGCTTTTTATCACTTAACACAAACACACACACACACGCACACACACACACACACACACACACAAACAAACACACAGACAGACAGACATAAACACACGCACACACAGACAGACCGATAGACAGACAGACAGACAGACAGACAGACAGACAGACACAAACACACACACACACAGACAGACCGACAGACAGACAGACAGACAGACAGACAGACAGACAGACACCTCACAGTTCACCTCTGACCTGGGACTACAGTGTGTCTTTAACGTTAGATGTGAGATGGTGTCAGACTTTAGTCTGTTCAGAGTCTTCTAGTGTCTGGTAGGGTTAGAGAGAGAGAGAGAGGAACGATGGCCACGTTGCAGCACTCTCTCTCCCAGTATACTGAGTAAAGTACTTCATAGAAGATCATGAGTGTGTCTCATCATCACTACCAGTTTGTGTATTTCAGGTGGTGGAGTGATGTGAGTGCTGGACAGTTAGAGATGGTGGTCTCACCTCTGAGCTTTGGTCTGGCGGTCCTGTTCCCCACACAGAGTGGTCTCTCTGTCCTCACACTGATCCATGCTGCTGAACTCAGCCTCTCATCTGCAGAGGAAACAACATCATTTCTCATTGGCTCTTCTTGTCTCTTTCACATCACTGTCAGCTGAATGCATCATCAGCTGCTGTAGTTCTACTCTGGATGTTTATCAAAGACACCTCTGGAGCCTCAAAACGCTGACAACAGCACTTTTAAAAATGCACGACGACAAAGAGACATAAATGTTAAACCAACAAACATAAACTACAAAGTAAAAGATTTGACAACAATGACTTGTAATCATTTTCTGAGTTATTTAACTTTGTCTCTGTTGAAATCTGGCTGTCATATGAAGAGGCATTTAGCTGGAGGGTTGGGGAAAACATTAGAGATCACTTGGAAAGAGTGTTGGTAACATGGAGAGGCAGACAGTTGTTTCCACTTGGAGATAAGAGACAGTCATGTTAATGATTAGAGACACAGTAAGACAGAGGACGGACAGTTACTTCATGTCCTCTGGTCCTGTGATCAGGTCCAGGAACTTTGGACCGGGATATATGATAACCTATGTCAGATTGCTCTCTCTCTCTCTCTCTCTCTCTCTCTCTCTCTCTCTCTCTCTCTAACTAACCCTAACCCTCTCTCTCTTTCTTGGGGCTAAAATATAAATTACCTAAGTAACTTATTAACTTCCACTGCTCGCTTTTCAGGCAAAGTGTACAACAGTTTGTTTGCTTTCTCTCACTGTTTTTTTTTCTTTAACAGAGGCCGAGTCTCCTTTACTTCCTCGTATATACGGACATAGGAAAGACACTGAAGAAATTAGACTCTGAAATCTAGAAACTATAATGATAATTAAGTGATAAATATAATGCACACTGTAAACGTGACTCTAACAGTGTATTCATCAGTTATGTTCTCAAAACTCTCAAACTAAACTAAGAGAAAAGTACATTACATTACCTTCAGCTGGAGCTCCAAACGGAGGAAACTAACTGCGACACAACCTGTGTGAAAGAGAAAGTAAACTTTAAACAGGAAACGCCCTGAACATGAGTCACATGATAATAGAGATCAGCTGGGACACGTTCAGCCCCGACAACACGGAGAAACCCCTTTATTTACACTTTCTTTTTCTTTTTTTATTTCTTTATTCAGAGTACAGATATACAAACAAACAAACAAACAAGAAACGTTTACAAATCCACTTCAGAAATAGAGCTTTAGCCTCGGGTCGTCATAGAAACCAAACCTAGGAGCTTCTACATAACTAATCAACATAAAGAAGGAAATACAAGAAGAGAAAAGAAATAAAAATTAACTTAAGAGATTC
>NC_050173.1:53840666-53853166 GCF_008315115.2 Sander lucioperca | reverse complement strand
CTGTTAGGAAATATAAGATTAAAGGGCGTGATAATCCGTGGTTTTCAGAACAATTGTCTGATTTAATTCATGAGCGTGATCTTGCTTGGGCAACGGTAAAGAAATCCAAAAACAGCTCAGACTGGCAATATTTTAGGCACCTGAGAAACAAATGTGTCTCTCAAATACGCAGAGCTAAATCAGATTTTTATGTAAATGAATTATGTGAAAGTTCAGCTAACCCCTCTAGATTTTGGAAAGTTATAAAATCACTGTCTTCAGACTCTAGAGATACTATGTTGCCAAATGCATTGAAGTTGAATGATAAAATTATTATAGACAATAAAAAGATGCTAGATTCCCTAAACGAGCACTTTATACCTTCTGGGTTGTTGTTTGAGCATGCAACACAACAACAGATGACACAAGAGGATTACTCTGTCTGGGGAAAATGTACCTTTCAATTTTGATCTTGTTCCTATTGCAACACAGGAGGTATATGATGCTCTTTTGGGGTTAAACGCTAAGAAATCCTCTGGTCCTGATGGGTTGGATCTGTATTTTTTAAATATTGCTGCTGAACATATTGCAGAACCTTTGACACACATCTTCAACCTGACTATTGAAACTGGATTAATACCTAGTGTATGGAAGTCAGCATATGTCACTCCTTTATTAAAGGGTGGTGACCGATCAAATCCAAATAATTATAGGCCAATATCTAAGCTATCAGTTTTAGCCAAGGTTTTAGAAGGGCTTATAAGTGACCAGTTGAAAGATTATTTAGTAACAAAAAAACATTTTTAATGATTTGCAGTCTGGTTTTCATAAAAAACACAGCACTGTCACTGCCACCATGAAAGTGTTATGATTTAATAAGTGCTATTGATTCTACAGAATATTGTGCTGCGCTGTTTTTGGATCTGTCAAAGGCGTTTGACACAGTTGACCACTCTGTCCTGTCTCAGAGATTGGTGGATATTGGAATGTCTTTAAAAGCAGTCAAATGGTTTGGCGACTACTTGAGTGGCCGAACACAAAGTGTACTACCAAAATAAAACAGGAAACAGAAACCTACACAATCGACAGGACACAAAATCCACAGTACAGAACCATAAACAGTCAACAGGGAAATACAGGAAACAGAAACATACACAATCACATCAAACAATACACACAACAGGAAAAAGCAACAGAAATATACACAACCCCAACAGAAATAAAAACAACCTCAACAGAAATATACAAACAGGCAACAGAAATAAAAACAACCACAACAAGTTACTTTACACATTAAGATTTCTGCACACAGAACACATGTAGTTTATAAAATCTGATGTTTGATTCTAAAGTAAACTAGTCGACAATATAACGGCTACAAGTCACGCTGAGATGATCAGACCATTAATGTTTTTATTACATCATCCTCGGCTTCATAAGTTAGTACGCATTAACTCAAGGACTAACGAGGCTTGTTTACTTCACTGTGCTGTTGAACCCGTTCAAACTTCTGGCAGTACAACACAGCCTTGCTTGATACTGTTTATGAAAAAAAATGACCAAATAGTTGAATATTCGTATTGTAGAGACAAATCCGATGAGATTGACAAATGTTTGAGTCGGATACAGCAGTAAAAGTTCTAAGAGGAGTGAGACCAGAATGTTTTACTGGGCTGGACAATAAAGTTGTATTCCATTCTATTAAAATACCACAGTGTACAAGTACTCTGAACTCTAATCCTCTAAACTTCTTGTTAAAGCATCTCTTCTTCTCTTCAATCTTTTTTTGTTTGTTTTTTTGGTGGTTGTGTGTCCTTACTGGTGTGTGTTATGTCGGTGTGTATGAGTGTGTGTTGTCTGTCCCCATTTTGGACCTGTGTTGGGCTGGATTGTGGGTGGGTGGGGATTTGAGGGGAAGTGTGGTTCTGGTTCCTCTGTGATGTGTTTACCTTGTTTGTTATGTCATGTCACTTCCCTATTGTTAGTTGTTAAAATGTCAATAAAAAAAGTTGGAAAAAAAAGTATCAAACAAAGCAACTTACAGTTTGTCAGTTAAGTGTAGACGAAGTAGAGTCTCACTCGACGCCGGAGAGAACAGCTCTGACAGGTGAGCTGTTTCCTGGAATGAGTCACAGCTCCACCTGGAACGACAGCAGGCCACGTAGTTGTTCAGAGGACAAAAATAAGTGGCTTGATAGTTAAATGTACCAGTAATATTAGAAATACATGTAGGCATTAATTCATTGATTAAAAAAAGTGACATAAATTAAGATTTCTGTTTTAATTAGCTTCTTTAATTATTTACCTTTGAATGAATCCTCTCCTGTGTGTTTTTGCTGCTAAACGCCAGAGGAAATGCCAGATGTGTTTATCATAACACATAAAGGATCTATAACACAGTAACAAGGATCAATAACTGCACTCGGACTCTTCGTTACACTCCCAAATATCCACCCAACATCAGTTTGACAGTTTGAGTCAGAAGTCTGATTGTTTTTGGTTTAATTTCTCTGCAGCGTTTTCTGATCTTAAACTAAACTAACGACAGCTTGAGTTCACGAGTCAAACGTTTGAGAAGTTAAATTACCTTCAGATGGAGCTTCTTACGGAGGAGGGAGAAAAGGCTGCGACACCCAACAGCCTCTGGAAAGTGAAAGTAAACTTTAAACAGCAAACACACCCAGATACAGAGAGGGATGTCACATATCAACCTTATCAAATACATAATCAAATGTTTTCACGATGCAGTTTTCAAACGCCAACACCGACGGGCAACAGAGACACGACGTTAAAGTATTAATAACTTAATAACTAATAACTTTTCTTCGGTCTGTGGAAGAGCCACGTCTTAAGAAAATATCTTTTTTCAATTAAAACTTTTTTTTTGTTTAGCATAGCAAGTTTAATCTTTAAGCTTTTTGAGTGTTATTTATGTATTATCTGCTCCAGCTTCTTCAACATTTTAGACACAGAGATGGTGATAATAATGCTCCAACATGTTGTGAAATTGCACTTTTTTATTTAACCCTAGACTCCCTGCCAAATACCTGCACCTAAGTTTTACAAAAACAAATTACTGACACGCACACACACACACACACACACACACACACACACACACACACGCACACACACACACACACACACACACACACACACACACACACACACACACACACACACACACACACAAACACACATAAAATTGCACTTTGTTTTTTATTGACAACGTATATATATATGTTACACTGTCAATAAAAAACAAAGTGCAAATTCATGTGTGCGTCTGTGCGTGTCAGTAATTTGTTTATGTAAAACTTAGGTGCAGGTATTTGGCAGGGAGTCTAGGGTTAGATAAAAAATATATATAATATATATATATATATATATATATATATATATATATATACACAAGTACCTGGGGTTACATCTTGACAATAAACTGGACTGGTCTGCCAATACTGATGCGCTTTACAAGAAAGGGCAGAGCAGGCTGGAGCTGGAGCTGGAGCTGGAGCTGGAGCTGGAGCTGGAGCTGGAGCTGGAGCTGGAGCTGGAGCTGGAGCTGGAGTCACTGACATCAGTTACAGATAAGAGGACCCTGAGCAGACTGCTCTCTATAATGGACAATGACTGCCACCCCCGGCACACCACTTTCTCCAAGCTGAAGAGCATGTTCAGTGGTAGGCTCCTGTCCTGTCTCTGTCTTGTAAAACAGACAGGCTGTGTACGTCCTTTTGTAAGCTCTTCAATGCTACACAGAAGAGGAGGAGTGTGATTGACTTAAGTGTTTAAGTCTGCTCTGCACACTGCCCTCTGTACCATGCCTTCATCTGGGTGCCTTTAACACATTAACTACCCTGGACTACCCTGGACTGGACTGATTGGCACTGTTTGACTCCCTTACTGGCTATATTGACCACCTGTCCATTTTGCTAGCTTGCCTGTATGGTCAATACACCACGCTGTCTTTCAACTTTAACTTAAACATTTCTTCAAGTCTTTTACTAGTGTCTATGGCTAGTTAAGTAATGATTATTCTATTTTTGATATATTGTGTTGACTGTTGTACTTATAGATATAGAAGTTGCACTATCTTGCACTATGATACCATTGCACCTTTCTGTATTTTTCCACACCGCTCCTTTAAACATGCTACAACCAAACTTTACTGTAAGGGCACACTTTCTTTGTATTTATGTAGTATGTGTGCGTGGATGTCATATGTCATATGTCTGTGTGCCTATGTGTATGCATGTTGTGTAGAAGCTATTGGGCACCTTAATTTCCTTCGAGATGAATAAAGTATCTCTATCTATCTATCTATCTATCTATCTATCTATCTATCTATATATATTAGTGCTGTCAGTTAAACGCGTTATTAACGGCGTTAACGCAAACCCATTTTAACTTCGTCAATTTTTTTATCGTGAGATTAACGTTCTTTTTGGCATAGCAAACTGTAGGTTTTTTCACATGCTGTTGCAACAACTACTAACGTTAGAAAAACTACAACACCACACCGGATCTAGCTAGACCGGAAACACAACAACAGGCACGCCACACACACTTGTTTGGGTAGTACATAGTAGTAGTACATACCTGCAAACTAGTCGCTTTTCGGCGAAAATCGCCGTTATCTACCGGACCGAATAGTAACGCAGATTTCGCCGTTTTCTTTTTGTGCTCCTTTTTTTTTTTTTTTGGATCAACTTTATATTTTTTTATATTTTTGAACATACAGAACAGACAAATAAAATTGAACAAGGTGCTCCTTTTTTAAATATAATATATATATGTATATATATATATATATATATATATATATATATATATATATATATATATATATATATATATATACATACACACACACACACACACACACACAAAATAATTTAAATGGGGGTTTCTGTCATTTACAAACACACCAAAATATACTCTGTACAAAGACTAGTGGGTCTATGTGTACCACTAAAGCGCCATCTGGTGGACATCAGCAGGAACTACAAGCAGAGCTGCAGACACACATAGACATTAAAACATGTTTACAGTTCTCACTCATTATTTTTATTTTAATGTTTTATCATATACACTAACCCACTTTATTTTTTTAATTAATTTAAATTTTAAGAATTCATTCAGTAAAATAACCTATACCTTTATATGATAATTTTTCTATTAATTCTTCTATGCTTTTAATCGATTAATTTAAAGATATTGGATCTAATTTAGCAGTAAATGTATAATATTCCTCTCTGAAATGTAGTGAATGACAAAATGTGTGAATAGTTCATAAAATAAACTGTTAAAAACCTGCCAGCTGCTGGAGTCTGGTGTATTATCTCCCTCTGGTGGAGATCAGCAGGAACTACAAGCAGAGCTGCAGACACGTTTCTGCTTTTTTTAGCCTATAATCAATTATTAAAGTGGCCATATTATGCTCATTTTCGGGTTCATAATTGTATTTTGAGGTTGTACCAGAATAGGTTTACATGGTTTAATTAAAAAAAACAAACATCATATTTTAGTTGTACTGCTCATTGCTGCAGCTCCTCTTTTCACCCTGTGTTCAGGTCTCTGTTTTAGCTCCAGAGTGAGGCCTCTCACTGCTGGAACATCTTTGTTGGGAGGCACACATGCACATTACCTAGGTGAGGATCATATCAGATTGCTGTTTGTTTCTCCAACTTCAGTAGTACAAGGCAGGATTAGCTGGGAGACTTCTTCTAAACGAGGGGCACACTTCCAACTTTGTGTGAATACCTGCAGAACAGGGACATGGAAGTAGTTCTTCTGTAGATTATGGTGAACTAGTGTGTGTTGTAGCAGTGTTTTGCCATTCAGAACGAGCTAGCATGCTAACGGTTAGCCCCCTAGCCCCCTCGTCTCAGCTAGTGACGTAGAAAGCCGTGCAGATTTTGACCAGCTCACCCAGAGACTGAAGGCAGGACACATTCAGAAACCGTATCTCACTCTAAACACCATGGAGGGTTTTTTTCCAAGTGTGTATGCATGTGGAAGCATCAGAGACACAAAATAACTCCGCAAATCCCAAAAAAAGTATTTTTTTTCATAATAAGGGCACTTTAAACAAGTGAAGTCTGAATGAACTGTAAACATGTTCTAATGTGTGTGTTTGTGTGTTCAGCCCTGCGTGTAGTTCCTGCTGATGTCCACCAGAGGGCGCCACTAAACCAGACACCAGCTTTTAAAGCATTTTAACCTTTTGATTTTATGAATTATTAAAACATTTTGCCTTTAAAACATCTCAGAGAGGAATAATATTCTTTTACTACTACATTAGATCCAATTTCTTTAAATTAATCGATTACAGGGTAAGAAAATGAACAGAATAGTTAATAGAAAAATGATTAAATAAAGGGATAGATCATGTAAAAAATAAAGTCTTGAAATTTAAATTAATTAAACAAATGAGGTGGGTTATTGTATAAGATAAATGCATTCAAATTAAAACAATAATTAGAGGAATAAACATGTTTTAATGCAGGGCTTTTCAAGCTTTTTTCAATAATGTTCCCCATGTGAATTGTGTTATTAAGCCAAGTCCCCCCTGACCAGCGAGAGATCTACCAAACAACAGCCATGATACTGAAAAACATTTAAATGCTGATGACAAAAGGAGACAAAAACTTTTTAAAAAAATGTAAAAACTTGGAAAAGGTCGGTAGAAACAAGGAAGTAAGGCACGAATAAATGGAAAATAGTATCAAAAACTTATAAAACAGAGACAGACTTGTAAAAAAAAAAAAAAAAAAACCAGTAGAAAGAAGGAAGACAAACTTCAAAAAAAGTTACAAAAACCTTGAAAAAGGTGGAATTGTTTTTTGGAAAAAGCGACAAAAATTTCAACAAACGACAGTAGAAAAAAGGAAGGAAGGAAGTAAAGAAGGGAGGGAAGAAGGAAGGAGGGAAGGAAGGAAGGAAAGAAGGGAGGGAAGAAGGAAGGAGGGAAGGAAGGAAGGAAGGAAAAATGGAAAAAAGGAAGGAAGGAAGGAAGTAAAGGAAAATTTATTTATACAGCACCTTTCACAGACAGGGTCACAAAGTGCTTTACAATATGCGTAGACAATAAAAACATGATAAAAATAGTCAATAGAATAAAATATAAATACAACAGATACAATTATCAATAAATGAAAGACACAGGCTACCCAAAAGTTAGCCTGAAGAAGTGAGTCTTCACTTGTCCCTTAAAACAGTTCTCAGCAAACCTGATGCTGGTTGGCAGAGCATTAGCAACAGGTTCTCACACTCATCTCCTAAAATACTGTCGTTTGGTCAGGTGCCTTTGTCGTTCTTATTGACGCTAAAAGTCTCCTTTAGCGCTATAAGTAAACGTCTTGGTCGGGACTATTGCCGCCCTCCCGACGCAGTCATGTTAAGGAAAAGGTCGTGGGTGGGCGTACGGTTCTGTGACACGCGGGAGGAAAATAAAAAGCGACTATAGCAAGCGTGACAAGCGGGATGCGAACACCACCCTCCTGGTGAAAGTCCTGTGTTTGACCCATCCACCCCCCCAACCAACCTCCTTACATACTACTCTCTAAATCCTCTCTAACTGCTGCTCTCCCCGGGGCGTTACACAAACACGCTGAAAGACGCCTTTTTCGTCACATCAGACGCTGACAGCCACTGTCCAAACGTCCTTATTTTACGAGTTCAGAATGAGAACGGGTTGGCATTAGTCTGGGTGCCATAGCCTCAAAGGCTCTATCACCATGTGTCTTCAGACGAGTGCGTGGCGTGAATAGCAAATTTTGATTGACAGACCTGAGAGACCGTGAGGGGGGAACAGGTTGAAAATAGTGACAAAAACTTTTAAAAAATGACAAACTTCAAAAACAGCGACAAAAACCCCCTGCAGTCCTCCAAAGTAGCCCTAGGGGGACACGTACCCCCATTTGAGAAACACTGTGTTAAAGGAGCATTCTGGTCAATTCCAACCCGTAGCTCTGTTGTGTGTAAATGTGGAGTGCTGTCAGTAGAGAGAAAAATGAAACCAATCGGTGCTGTTTACACCGTGTTATCCTCCTGCTAGAGTTAGCACCCAGGAGGCTGAAACAGGGCAGGTTTTAAACTTGTTTTTAGCCTCTTAACATTTATCATTTTCAAAATGTCATTAAAAGTGCCTCCCCATGTGGAGTGATTCCTTCTGAGTGAACACAGTGAATCTGACTGCAGTAGATGTGACAGAAATGCATGAAAGTTGTGTTAATTCAGCTCTGTTTAGTTCTGGTGTTGAGATGATTAGACGAGTGCTTAGGGAGCGTCTACAAACTACAACACAGAAAAGAGATACAACTAAAATATTTATTAATTTAATGATTAAATCAGGTAGTGTCTCCAAACTTACCTCAATTATAACTTGTCTCCTGCTAGTTGTACTACAGCACTTACTTTTAAAACATAAGCATATGCCTATTTTTAAAAATATTTGTGTTGTATCTCTTTTGGGTGTTGTAGTTAGTAGACGGACCCTAAGCACTCGTCTTACTGCCGTCTCAACAACAGAACTAAACAGAGCTGAATTATCACAACTTTTATGCATTTCTTATACATAACAATGTATGAAAATGATATATCAATTTGTTTGTTTTTTCTGTATTTTCATACTCATACTAGTACCACACAGGCAGTCGCATGATTGATTCACACGTTCTCTCTGACAGACGTCAGACAAACCCAAAGCTTTTGCTTTAGCTTGTTTGTCAAAATTCACTATTTAGAGTAGAGTAGAGCTGTGTTTGTGTAAACAGCGTGGTGGACGAGAGTGGACAGCCCAGACAGACTTCCTACATGTGTCTGCCTGTAGACAGGTGAGTGGTATTGATATGTATTTACTTTTACGTTTTATTGTAGCCAGCAGCGGCCTTAAGCATCTGGGGCCCGTTTCAATAACTAATATGGGGCCCTACCCACATAAAACATAAACATAATAGAGCAGAAAAAGCAAGGATTCCTGTTGGTTTGCAACAATGGTATATTATTTTATTACGTGCACTTTCAGCTTCACGAACAGGCAGCTCAACATAGAAATAATCCAACCTTATTTGATTAAAACTATATACAGTTATACAGCGTTTTACATTGGGATAAGCCTCGCCCTTTCACAGACGCCAACTTCTCTGCTTAATTGATTTGCGCAGTATATTTTCAGCTGTCTGGGCTGAAAAAACAGCTCAAACATCCCCTCAACTTGAATTATTTAACAAAAGCAAAGAATAAAAAGTGTCTGACTGACACTGAACCGAACTTATCATAAATAACGAGGGCTCCGCGTTTTTTCAGCACCGTGGACAGCTCACCGGGCGGCGGGCGTAGATTTCACCTGAGCCCTTTTTAGAAATCCACCCTTCTGTGTTTGAGTGCTGAGAATGCCCTGATAAGTTCATCTTTGTCCAGCGATTTTGTCACCTCGTGCTCAATAGAAATCTGAGCGAGAGCTGACAGCCGCTCCTGGAGCATTGTTGACCTCAGGTGTGTTTTTATTAGCTTCAAGCGAGAGAAACTCCTCTCTCCGCTCGCTACAGTCACAGGCACTGTCGTCATGAGTCGGAGAGCAATGCTGAGGTTTGGATACAGTTCAACTAAATTGTTTCTGTAAATGTAGCTCAGAATCTGCAGGCCAGTGGTTTCTTTTGCTGGCGCGGCAGTGACAGCAGCCGAGATCTCGCACACAAGGTCCTCAGCGTCCACATCGCCGAGGGGTTTTTCTACATTTGCGCAGCTTTCTTTGAGGGTGTAAGTTTCCACGGCCCTTTTCATTTCCTCTCTTCTAGAAATGAAACCAAACAGACCATGAAATGTCTCCATCAACTTGAAGTGCTCACTAGTGGCTGTAATGGCAGAGTTCACTAGTGGGAGGAAAACATCTCTCCTGAACTTTTCCTCGGGTGTCACTGTTGGAAGGATCCAGATTTTGGGGCTCGTACGGAAACTGGCGTTTGGGTTTTCGGCCTCGTGTAGTGGGGAAGACCATTGGCATCTCCATCTCTTCCGCGATGTCTCTAGCATCTGTCTGGGCGGATGAAAGGCCGTTCTCTCTGTATTCCTTTAGGAATGTAAGAACATGTCCCACCTCGTACTGTAGCACATCAATCCCAACTTGTGGGCTCTGGAGCAGCTTGCTGACACGATGAACCTCATGTAGAATGTTGAACCAGATGATGACAGTAAGCAGCAATTTCCAGCTCGTTATCTCCTGTTCAAGGCCTCTGGCAGCAGACGCAGTCTCACTGTCACCTGATAATAACAATAATGCTGTTTTTTAAATTTCAACAATTTATAATGACGCTTTACAATGCCATGCGCCGCTGTCCATTGTACTGAAACAGCTCAATATAATCCTGGCACCGGGTCTGGTTTAAGTTTTTAAATAGATTAAAAACACCCTAATAAGTAGCCTAACACACTAAAATCATAGACTGTCTATCACAAAGCAAAACAACACACACTCGACTCGTACATACCTTTTTTTGTTGCATGATCGACCAGTGAGAGAAGAGCTTCGCCGACAGCAGGAAGCTGATAGCGCAGCACTTTCACACTTTCACACTTTCACACTTTCCACGCGGCATTCCCATCGCGTGTTGGATATGGCCTTTAGGGTCATCTGTGGTACGTTTGTCTTGAAAATCTCCCATCTCTGTGTGGAGGAGCTGAAAATGGTGTACAGACGTTGCAGCACCCCAAAGAAGCTCACAGACTCCACTGTTGCCTTCGCAGCATCTACAATGACGAGGTTTAGACTGTGGCTGCATGGCATGAACAGAGCTTTTTTGTTGATATCAAGCACCCTTTTCTGCACACCGCTATTTTTCCCCTGCATGTTGCTACCGTTATCATACGCCTGTCCCCTGCATTTTTCGACATCCAGGCCTAACTTCTCCAAATGCTTCAAGAAGACATCTGTTAGCCCTGCTCCTGATGTGTCAAGCACTGGTAGGAAACCGACAAAATGCTCTCCAACAGTAGCCCCGGCACCGATTTGGCACTTGACGAAGCGCAGTGTCACAGAGAGCTGCTCTATGTGTGCAGCGTCCGGGTGCAGTCCATTATCACAGAGTAGTAATGGGATTGTTTTACTCCTTGTATTATTGCTTCCACTGTCTTGTCTCCAATAGAGTGATCAGCTCATTTTGTGTAGTTTTCCCCAGATAATGGTCAGCAATCTCTTTTGTCTCAGCTCGTCTGACATGCTCGCTCATCACTGGGTCAAACTCTGCAAGCAGCTCCACCACACCTAGAAAGTTTCCATTGTTTGTTTCATGAAGGTTGGAATTGTGGCCACGGAAAGCAAGGTTTGGTTCTGCAAGGTGACAGACTACGGCAATTAACCTTTTCATGACGTCGTTCCACTGTCTTTTCTTCAACATTTGGTATTGTCAATGGTACTGTGCATTTTTACGCGCTTCTCCAGCTCGCGCCAGCTGTCCATATTGGCGCGGTGTGTATTAGATTTAGATGATCCTGGAGTGTGAGAGTGAGTCGTTCCCACATTCTGAAACCTCTGTGAGTGAGACTACTCGTCCGCTTGCCAGATAAGGTTCAGCAGAAACAGAAGACTGAATCAGATGATTTTGAGTACACTAACCATGACCTGCGTATCTTTTCTCCATTTTTCATCTTCATGAAATATCTGTCCTTGGTAAAACGGCGGTGTGATTGGCTTTGTGGGAAGTTAAACTCCTCTATCTGAACGGGACCGCTCCTAACAATATCAATTCGTTAGTCATCGGCAATATGCTCTGGCCAGCACCCCCGGGTCTGTCTCTGTAAACGGGCTTTCTCCCTGACATCTCCCTCACCTGTCTCAGCGGTAGGATCTTCATCGTCATGTTCTTGTTCTGCTAACAATGTTTGGTCATCATTACTGCCAGCAGTTTGAGTTGAAGATGGATAATCTGTATTTTGGCTAGCATCCTGTGACGGGGGTTCGGCCGCTGCTGTCTCCGGTGGGGTTACAGATGCTGGACCAAAGAAAGAGTCACTTTTGGTAGACTGAATAAGCTTTTCTTTTTTTGTCCGATAGCTTTAGTTTTTTCAGCACCACTGGCATATGTACGTTTCATTACCTCTTAAAATTATTTTCCTCAAAATAACATTTTAACCTAACGGCAAAAAGGCAAAGGTATAAACACATAAACTACCGATATTAGATTCCGATCGCTTAAGCCGTTCGCAGGGGCGGTAAACGTCGCCATGGTAACCGGGGGTTCGACCAATCAGAGACGTCAGTGTTTTGCTTAGAACTGTGGGTAGTGTAGTATTTCTCCAGAAGATCGCAAATAACAAGGTTGATTTCATACCTTGTGGCTTTTATAGGAGCAGAAACTTTCGTTTCACAACCTCGTAGCTCGTGGTCAATCTACCTCGGATGGTTTAGACATTATGGATGAAAATCAATATCCTACGGAGAAAATGAATGGGATTCTGCTGGTCTGTTGGGGCCCCCCTTGGAGGGCGGGGCCTGTTTCAATTGAAACGGGTGAAACATA
>NC_050173.1:53825666-53830666 GCF_008315115.2 Sander lucioperca | reverse complement strand
TACTGTGTGGGGACTTCAATGCACGAACAGGCTCAGAATCTGACTGTATAGACCACACAGGAGGTAAACATGTTTTTAGACAGTCACTTTGTGAGAGAGAGAGGCAGGGAGAGAGAGAGAGAGAGAGAGAGAGAGAGAGAGAGAGAGAGAGAGAGTGATCAGCAGCAAGATATGAGCTCCTCATAAATATGTATATATTATTGGTTAAGAGAAAGGTGAAGCCTACAGGAACAAACTGAGCAGGTTAGTTTGAGAAAACCTACCTTGGATTTTAAATATTTACAGCAAACAGACCCTTTGCACGTGACGTCACGCTCCACTCGCGCGAATTATGAACGCCATGAAGAAGGTGGAAGAGCTATGCTGTAGACGGACGGCAAGCTAAACTCGTACGTTTTCGTTCGTGTTTGTGTTCTCACATTCACAATCTGCAGAGTAATCCTCACCAACACAAGCATGTGTATGTATTGCCTTTCTGTTTTAAATGACTGATAAATAAAATTACCTTCAACGAGCTAGCTGCCGTGCTAGCCAGCTGTTCCTGCTAACAGGTCCAACCCCATGATGACCCACATAACTAGCTAACATCGGTTATTCACTGACCTAGCTACATATCCAAAAAAGAAAGCCGTTCCCTTGATCATTTAACTTAACACACATACAAAAAATATCGGTTAAATTAAAGATGACATGGCACGGAAAATAGCTTCAAAAAGGCCAAAAAACAAGTTAATTGCGGGTCTGCGGAGCTCCTACCCCGGCTAGCTGACGAGCTAGCTGCAGCTAGCAGTACCATATAAGAGGCAGGCGCATTGCTTTCTAGCGTTGTGATTGGTCGAGCGGACGTAGCGGCGCGCGCAACTCGCGTGCGTGATGACGTCGTCATCGGGTCCATATCTGCGTAGGGGGGCGTGACGGTTGACCATAATAATGGATCTTATTTAGATGTGTAGAGTGTTAAAACGTATGTTTATACCGATGGTTAACGGTTAAAAAGTTAGTGGTAGGGAAAGGGTGTCCAACGGTCATACATGGTGTGTTTGTAGTGTTTAAAAGGCAGTGTCTCAGCCTGTCTGTCTGCTTTTCCCTGCCGTTTTTTTAGCTAGCATTGCTAGCTAGCTTGTTAGCTTGTTTTTTCCTCCACAACTCCTCATCAATCAACGGGCGGGGCTTTTTTCTTTTTAATTCTTTTGGTGAAAGCAAGAGAAATGTCTTTCAGACATGTCTACACAGGTAAGTAAATTAAAAAGCAAAATGTTATGTTTAAGCCTATTCTAAGATATTAATTCATTCATGAATTAAAACGTTTTGTGGCATATACGGTTATCTTGAGGGTAATCCTGAACCCAAAAACAACCCACAAAGAAAAATGGTTTGACAAGGAGTGAACTAATGAGGAAAAACCTCCGAAAATCTCCAACCAAAAACAACCAAAAACCAAAAACACCAAAAACAACCAAAACACCACCAACCAAACAACCCAGAAATTAGAGAAAGCTACTGCAGCAAACTCAAAGAATATAAACAGATGATTCAGAAGAAAAAAACAAACACACTATAATGAAACCATAGAAGAAATAGAAACATATATAAGCCAGAATCAGTTTTGGGAAAAATGGAATAACCTAAACCCAAAACAGAACCAAGACCACCTCTGACAGACGGAGAAATGGAGGAACTACTCTGAACACCTTTACAACCCAATCCCACCAGATAACCTTACAACTGGCCAACAAGGCATTACACAAGTTACACTCCCTGGAAAAATCATAAAAGACAGTCAACCTACTGGACTATGAAATCACCCAAGAGGAGTTAACACACACACTCCATGAACTAAAACCAAGAGCATGTGGACCTGACAGCATCAGCTGAATGCTGAAACACAGCCCCCCCCCCCCCCCCCCCCCCCCCCCCCCCGAGCTGGAGAAGGCCTTTTAAAGCTGTTCAACCTCGTTCTTCAAGCTGGCTGCTTCCCTGAGGTCTGGAACAGGGGGCTTATATCCCCCATCTTAAGAGTGAGACAATTCAACCCCAGTAACTACCGAGGCTCTGTGTGATCAGTAACCTGGGAAGGTGTTCTGCTTATTCTAAACGCCCGTCTACAGGCCTTCCTTACCCAACACACGTCCTGAGTAAAGGTCAGATTGGCTTCTTACCAAAACAACCGTACCACTGACCACATCTACAGATTTTATTTTTAGGTCATATCGCCCAGCCCTACCCACCCACCACCAGCCAACTGAAGGACATCCAGCACATGCTGAGCCTAATCTGTTCACACCTGATGGAACCTTAACACAATAAGTACACACACACACACACACACACCACACCACACACACACACAAACACTTTAGTTTGCTTTTATTATTATTTTTTTATCTAACAAAAGAAACATTTACATACAGTATCTCGCTGCTTCTACAGCGCTCACACTAGTTTCTCCAAGTAGATGTTGCATTTTTGTGTGTCAGAGATTGTACCAAGCATAGATATAGAACAATAGATATGACATGACGTCATAACAAATGGCATAACTGTCCGCCATCTTACTAGGGTACTGTTACAATTGTCACCTATAGCAGCAAGTATGGTTATCAGCTGTGCAGCACCTAACTGCTTTACCAGAAGGACCGAAGAGACCCAGGAGCTGGCATCACTTCCACATGTCAGTAGAGTATAAAGTATTTTTTCTCTTCTGTTTTAACTAGAAATACAGAAAAGTTGGTGAAGTAGCTAGCTAGCTAGTTACGTTACCTAGCAACTGTTAACGGACCGGCTGAGATGTCAGTTAGTGGTGATTGCTAGCTAGCTCTTAACAGCATTTATGAACAGCAAACATTGTTTTAGTTGATTGATTTTTTTAGTTGATTGATTTTTGACCTCAAATAAGACATTTAGTAACGTTAACGTTATAACAGGTTTTAACTCGTCGTTAATATTACCCCTACATTGACTGCTGCGGCTGATTTCACTCAATCTGTGTTAAGTTTTCAGTTAAATTAAAGTTAACGACAAGTACTCTTCTTTACTCCTAATCTATCATTTATAATATCTCAAGACAAATCCAGCAAGCTAACGGTACGTTAAAATGTAACGTTACACATAGAGTAACGTTACGTTACAAATCAACATTAGCCACATCCAGCAACACGGAGCCCTAACCGACCAGCCGCACTTAACGTTACATTTTCACCAGCTAACGTTAGCTCCCCAACATTAGCCCTGTTGAATCCTGCTGTCACTCATCAGATATTAACATCTAGTGTTGTCAGCTTACCTCATGCCTTTACACCATTTTCCTTTCAGTAAAGCAAATTAAAAGTTAATAATCCATGTTTTGATGAGTAAGGAAAGTCTCCGCATTACTATCGTAAATGTAATTTCCATAACATAACGTTAGCGCAATGGAAATTGCGACAATCCATCAGCAGTTGTGGTGAAGTCATTCTAGTCTTTATCAACAAGAACTCATTGAAGCTAGCGAGGCTCTCAACTACTCCACTCATCGTCTAAACTAACTCCATGCCGGCCGGTTGACAGGAAAAAACAAACACTAAACAGGAAGTACGGGGTTGATGGGAAATGTGGTCTTATAGTTGAGATAAAATCTACACACATAAATAAATGTATTAATAAATTACAGTTGGATGTTTCTCTCATGTGTCTTATTGTAACTACAGCTATAGACCATAATACTGAATCTGTTTAGGATTTCTACGTTAAAAATAGTGTTTAATGTATATTAGCCATTCAGAATACCAAAGATAGTTTTTACATATTAAGTTCAGGCAAAATTGAAAAAATAAAATTATTACCGCAGTATAAATGCAAAATTATGAGATTATCTTTATAATTGAACAAATTACTTATTCTCTTGGAGCTATATCAATCAGAATTCCACCCAAATCTCTATTTTTTGTTTCTTTCTAGAAAGGCACAGTTGTCTTACAGTCATTACTTTGAATTAAACCACTATTGATGTATTGGTAGAAAAATAATTATTATAAAGACAACATGAGCCTCTTTCCCCATTGGTTCCAATTGAAGTAATTCTAAAACTTAACCCTGGTAAGATGGCCGCCAAGTGGTTCCATCCTGGAATGGCAAGTCAGAATTACATGTCATATCTATTGTTCTATATCTATGGTACCAAGTTTACATTTAATTTTGGAACTGAGTTCTGATGTCAGTATATGTGCTACATTGAAGCAGGAAGTGTTGCTCTGTCTCCACCTGTCTCTGTGGACAGAGCTGACAGCCTGTCTTCTGGAGGCAGCCAGGTCTGTCTGTGGCCGGTTTCCACAGCCAGACTGTGTCCACTCAGCCTGGACCTGCTCAGAGTCTTTCTGGGTCTGTGGTCACGTATGGTGCTCAGTATTCAGCTACTGTGTACGCTCGGTTTAGGGCTAGGTAACAATCCATTTTGTTTTGACGTTTAGTTGTGTTTTTCCAATAGGTCATGTATTTCTGTTATTGTCTGCAGATGATTTGGTTGGGCCGGATGGTTTGGGGGGGGTCCTGAGGTTCTGGGGGCTGTGAGGTGAGGGAGCTGAGGGGGGGGGGGGGGGGGGTCCTGAGGCTCTGGGGGCTGAGGGGGGGGGGGGTCCTGAGGTTCTGGGGGCTGTGAGGTGAGGGGGCTGAGGGACAGGGCTAGCTGACTGAGGGACTTTTCTCTATGTTTCTCTCTTGGTATTGTAATGCTTTGTAGTGGAAACTATGGGGTCGCTTGTTTTAGGTGGTTGTAGAATTTGATATTTTTTCAGTTATAATTTGGAGGGGATATTGGTCTAGTTCTGCTCGGCAGGCATTATTTGGGATGTGTCTTGGTAGGTGTAGAAGGTTTCTACAAAAACAGACATAAATAAAGTCTCTCTCTCTCTCTCTCTCTCTCTCTCTCTATATATATCTATATATCTATATATATCTATATATCTATATATTATATATATATATATATATATTATATATATATATATATATACAGTAATATTAGC